>NW_027310846.1:0-2500 GCF_047496795.1 Chiloscyllium punctatum | reverse complement strand
CACGCCACGCACATCGATCGCCAGCCGCGGAACGGCACGGCCTTCAGTGGGGCCGGCGGGCGACGCCGCTCCTGAACCCAGCGGCCCCGAGCCGGACGAGTTGAGGAAGGCACGCCGACGGTGACAGGGTACGGAAGACACAGCGGTGGCCTTCTGGCGACTTGGCCCCCGACAGCCCGACGTTCCGCCGTCCTCCCGATGGCCAGGAGGACCGTGCGGGGGTCGGCCGACGGCGTGGTAGGTGTGCCTGCACGGTGACGGAGCACACACCACGCCCCGCCAACCCCTCCGTACCTCCCGAGACCGGTGGCAGGACGGAGCGGAAAACGTGCGGACTGAACGGGAGAGCCAAGAGCCAGCGATCCACGCGCGTGCGACCGTCCAAGTCACAGCGTTCGACGAAAACCTCCTCCCTCGGCCAGGCACTCGGCGCCAGCAGGGGAGACAGGATCAGACGCCCCGCCGGCCACTTAAGGCCGAGGACGAACCACGAGACGGGCGGCTGCAGCAGCGGGCGGCCTGCAGCTCCCAGCACTCTCAATCGATCAACCATCGAGTCGGGTCAGCGTGTCAAACCGGCGAGCTCCACGGTCAGGCCGGCGGCGCACCAGCACCGGACCTCCGCGGCTCCCTTCACTCTTTCCACTGCCAGCCAACCGAGAGACGGACCCAATGCGGACGTGCAGAGCTTAGGCAGACCCCCCACTGGAGGCTCAACACTTCGTGGCAGCTCCGTGTCCCAGAGACCAGGAGGGTTGGCACACACACACAGTGTGAACCACCGACAGCCATTCTGGGACCGGTGACAGCCGTGCTGGCCCCACTGCCACGACACAGACGGACGCCAGGCCGCGCTCCCCGGCGGGGGGATGGCGTCGAGCCTGACGAACGGAATGTGCAGGGTGGGGGGGAAAGGCCAAGCGCTCCGACGCCGGAGGGCTCCGGAGTCTGAACTTAGGGGGACAAAGAGGACGGGTCCTCTGCGACACCCCAGCCGCGCTCTCGCCAGCCAAGGCGAGTGCGATTGATTGCCAAACGACCCTCAGACAGGCGTGGCCCCGGGAAGAACCCGGGGCCGCAAAGTGCGTTCAAAGTGTCGATGATCAATGTGTCCTGCAATTCACATTAATTCTCGCAGCTAGCTGCGTTCGTCATCGACGCACGAGCCGAGTGATCCACCGTCAAGAGTTGTCTGAGTTTGTTTTAGGTCTCTCCCTCGCCAGAGGAAAGCGACCCGGACCGCACATACGCTCCCCACCTTGAGCTACAGCCACCTGCACGCCGGCGTGCGGGCGGAGCAGGGTGGCGTGAAGCGATGGGGAGCACCATCCTGGTGCGGCCCGCAGAAACATACGTCTATTGGGGGGAGGAGGACAGGGCGCCCAAGAGGCGATGCGTGCCCCAACGCACCGCAGCGACGGAGGCAGGATCACCGCCACCATGTCGCCCGCCTAGTATCACGAGGCGTGCAGCAGCTTTGCCCTAGGAAAAGCAGAGGCGGGAACGGGCACCGGCCATCGGTTCGGCAGCGTCACTGACGCGTGCACGTGGCGGGCGTGTCGGCGAGCGGACTTCCTGCGAGGAGGCGGGGGCGGCACTCGCCCGAGCAGACGCCCGCCCGGCCCAGCCACCGCCGAGGTGGACTGGGAGTCGCGGCAACGGCTCGTCATACTCGTTCCCACACTCACAGCGCAGCTTGCCCGCAAGCCACCGACCACCGATCGACGCCAGGCGCCCCGACCGAGAGCGGGATCGCTCGTTCGCCCTGCTGGCAGTTCGCTGGGGATCACTACTGCACGGAGCTCGGAGACCGACGGGCGGCAACTCGAGAGTCTTTAAACCACCACCCCCATCCCGCAAGTGCAAAGAGGCTGTATACGCACAGACGGGTGAGGGGAATAGGTACCCCGTCGGGTTTGAAGGGAGCGTGACTAGATAGCAACGATGTAAACCCAGCCGATTTGGGAGCGAAAGACCGGCGCCTGCATCACCGGCTTCGTTTCCCGTGGCTGGAGAGTACACCGAAACCCTCCGTCTGTCGCGAGCTCCCGACGACGCGGTGCCGCCAAGCAGCAGGGCCGGACCTGGTGTGGCTCCCCTCGTCGATCACAGACCGGTCGGCACTACTGACGAGACGGTGGAACGGGCTTCGCCCCTTGTGACGAAGGGTGATGCGAACCCGCCCCGCCCGCGTGCGTTCGGGGTGGACTCGGCAAACGGAGATTTGAAATCGGAAAGTGTCCTCCTGCCCCGCGCAGGTAGGCGCCCAACAGTTGTGGGGGGTTTGGCGGTGACCACGGCTGCAGGGCCTGCTACCCCCGACGAGCTCTCCTGCTGGCCCCGAAACCACCCTCGCGAGACAAGTTGAAACGGAAACGGGCGTACCCCCCAAGCCGACGATCCTTTCTTATTTGTTACTTTTTTTTTCACTTGCTCGAGTTGTGGGATTTGGCGGTGACCACGGCTGCAGGGCCTGCTACCCCGACGAGCTCTCCTGCTG
>NW_027310845.1:0-40000 GCF_047496795.1 Chiloscyllium punctatum | reverse complement strand
CTCATTCTCTCTCTCACGCGCGCATTCTCTCTCACAGACACATTCTCTTTCACACTTATTCTCTCTCTCATGCACGCATTCTCTCTCACACACTTATTCTCTCTCATACACGCATTCTCTCTCTCTCACACACACTTTTTCTCTCTCACTCACCCATTCGCTCTCTCTCTCTCCCACACTGATTCTCTCTCTCACACACGCATTCTCTCTCTCACACGTGCATTCTATCTATCTCTCACGCACGCATTCTCTCACACACTCATTCTCTCTCTCGCACACTCATTCTCTCTCACACACTCATTCTCTCTCTCACTCACGCATTCGCTCTCTCTCTCTCCCATACTCATTCTCTCTCTCACGCACACATTCTCTCTCAAACACTCATTCTCTCTCTCACACACGCATTCTCTCTCTCAAACACTCATTCTCTCTCTCACGCACCCATTCTCTCTCTTGCACACTCATTCTCTCTCTCACACACTCATTCTCTCTCTCACTCACGCATTCGCTCTCTCTCTCCCACACTCATTCTCTTTCTCACGCGTGCATTCTCTCTCTCTCTCTCACAGACGCATTCTCTCTCACACTCATTCTCTCTCTCTCACACACGCATTCTTTCTCACACACGCATTCTCTCTCTTGCAAACTCGTTCGCTCTCACATACGCGCATTCTCTCTCTCGCACACACGCATTCTCTCTCTCGCACACACGCATTCTCTCTCTCTCACACACGCACATTCTCTCTCTCTCTCACATGCGTGCATTCTCTCTCTCTCGCACACACGCACTCTCTCTCTCACATACGTGCATTCTCTCTCTTGCACACACGCTTCTCTCTCTCACATACGTGCATTCACTCAAGCACACTCATTCTCTCTCGCACACATGCATTCTCGCTCTCTCTTGTACACGCATTCTCTCTCACGCACACACTCATTCTCTCTCTCTCACACACACGCATTCTTTCTCACACATGCATTCTCTCTCATGTACACTCATTCTCTCTCATACACGCATTCTCTCACACACACATTTTCTCTCTCGCACACACGCATTCTCTCTCACACATGCATTCTCTCTCTCACACATGCACGCATTCTCTCTCACACACATTTTCTCTCTCACACACACTCATTCTCTCTCTCACACACTCATTCTCTCTCTCACTCACGCATTCGCTCTCTCTCTCCCACACTCATTCTCTCTCTCACGCGTGCATTCTCTCTCTCTCTCACAGACGCATTCTCTCTCACACTCATTCTCTCTCTCTCACACACGCATTCTCGCTCTCTCTCGCACACGCATTCTTTCTCACACACGCATTCTCATTCTCTCTCACACATGCATTCTCTCTCTCACACATTTTCTCTCTCACACGCACGCATTCTCTCTCTCACACACACGCATTCTCTCTCATACACGCATTCTCTCTCTCTCACAAACGCATTTTCTCTCTCACACACACGCATTCCACATTTTCTCTCTCACACACACGCATTCCACATTGTCTCTCACACACACACGCATTCTCTCTCTCTCACACACACATTTTCTCTCTCACACACACGCATTCCACATTTTCTCTCTCACACACATGCATTCTCTCTCTCACACACACACGCATTCTCACTCACACACGCATTCTCTCTCACACACACATTTTCTCTCTCACACACACGCATTCTCTCTCTCTCACACACATTTTCTCTCTCAAACACACGCATTCCACATTCTCTCTCTCACACACGCATTCTCACTCACACACGCATTCTCTCTCACACACACATTTTCTCTCTCACACACGCTTTCTCTCTCTCTCACACACGCATTCTCTCTCTCACACACACACGCATTCTCTCTCTCTCACACACACGCATTCTCTCTCTCTCACACACACATTTTCTATCTCACAACCACGCATTCTCTCTCACACACATTCTCTCTCACACACACGCATTCTCTCTCTCACACACACGCATTCTCTCTCTCTCTCTCACACACATTTTCTCTCGCACACACATGCATTCCACATTCTCTCTCACACACACACGCATTCTCACTCACACACGCATTCTCACTCACACACATTCTCTCTCACACACACTCATTCTCTCTCTCTCACACACATTTTCTCTCTCGCACACACGCATTCTCTCTCTCACACACACATTCTCTCTCTCTCTCACACGCATTCTCTCTCGCACACACGCATTCTCTCTCACACACGCATTCTCTCTCACACACGCATTCTCTCTCACACACATGCATTCTCTCTCTCTGTGTCCCCCACTCTCTCTCTCCCCCACTCTCTCTGTGTCCCTCTCTCTCTCTGTGTCCCTCTCTCTCTCTGTGTCCCTCTCTCTCTCTCTGTGTCCCTCTCTCTCTCTCTCTGTCCCTCTCTCTGTATCCCTCACTCTCTCTTTCTCTGTCTGTCCCTCGGTCTCTCTATCACACTCTCTCCCTGTGTCCCACTCTCTCTCCCTGTGTCCGTCACTCTCTCCCTGTGTCCCACTTTCTCTCCCTGTGTCCATCATTCTCTCCCTGTGTCCCTCACTCTCTCTCTGTGTCCCTCTCTATCTTTCTCTCTCTGTCACTCTCTCTGTGTTCCTCTCTCTCTCTCTATGTATCCCGCTCTTTCTCTCAATCTCTCTCTGTTCCTGTCCCTCTCTCTCTGTCTCGGTCCCACTCTCACTGTCCCACTCTCACTGTCCCTCTCTCATTGTCTCTCTCTCTCTGCGTACCTCACTCTATCTCTGTCCCTCTCTCTCTGCGTACCTCACTCTATCTCTGTCCCTCTCTCTCTGCGTCCCTCACTCTCTCTCTCTGTCCCTCTCACTCCCTGTCCCTCACTCTCTCTCTCTCTCTCTCCCGGTCCCTCACTCTCTCTCCCTGTACCTCACTCTCTCTCCCTGTACCTCTCTCTCTCCGTCACTCTCTCTCTCTCCCTGTCCCCCCCTCTCTCTCTGTCCCCCTCTCTCTCTCCCTGTCCCTCTCTCTCTCTGTCCCTCTCTCTCCCTGTCCCTCACTCTCTCTCCCTCTATCTCACTCTCTCTCTCCCCGTCCCTCTCTCTCTCTCTCTGTCCCTCTCTCTCCCCCTGTCTCTCTCTCTCTCCCTGTCCCTCTCTCTCTCTCTCCCTGTCCCTCTCTCCCTCTCTCTCTCTCCCTGTCCCTCACTCTCTCTCACTCTCTCTGTCTCCCTCTCTCCCTCTCACCCTGTCCCTCTCTCTCCCTATCCCTCACTCTCTCTCCCTCTATCTCACTCTCTCTCTCCCTGTCCCTCACTCTCTCTCCCTCTATCTCACTCTCTCTCTCCCTGTCTCTCTCTCTCTCTCTCTCTCTCCCTGTCCTCCTCTCTCTCTCCCTGTCCCTCTCTCCCTCTCTCTCTCTGTCCCTTTCTCTCTCTCTCTCCCTGTCTCTCTCTCTCTCTCTCTCTCTCTCTGTCCCTCATGCTCTCTCTCTCTCCCTGTCTCTCTCTCTCTCCCTGTCTCTCCCTCTCTATCTCTCCCTGTCCCTCTCTCTCTCCCTGTATCTCTCTCTCTCTCCCTGTCCCTCTCTCTCCCTGTCCCTCTCTCTCTCCCTCCCTCTCTCTCTCCCTCTCTCTCTCTCCCTGTCCCTCTCTCTCTCTCTCTGTCCCTCTCTCTCTCTCTCTCCCTGTCTCTCTCTCTCTCCCTGTCTCTCTTTCTCCCTGTCCCACTCTCTCCCTGTCCCTCTCTCTCTCTCTCTCCCTGTCACTCTCTCTCTCTCTCTCACTGTCCCACTCCCCCTCTGTCTCTCTCTCCCTGTCCCTCTCTCTCTCTCTGTCCCTCTCCCCCCATCTCTCTCTCTCCCTGTCCCTCTCTCTCTCACTCTGTCTCTCTCCCCCCTCTCTCTCTCTCTCCCTGTCCCTCTCTCTCTCTCTCTGTCCCTCACTCTCTCCCTGTCTCTCTCTCTCTCTCTGTCCCTCACTCTCTCTCTCTGTCCCTCTCTCTCTCTCCCTGTCCCTCACTCTCTCTCCCTGTCCCTCACTCTCTCCCTGTCGCTCTCTCTCTCTCTCTCTGTCCCTCTCTCTCTCTCTCTGTCTCTCTCTCTCTCTCCCTGTCCCTCTCTCTCCCTGTCCCTCACTCTCTCCCTCTATCTCACTCTCTCTCTCCCTGTCCCTCTCTGTCTGTCCCTCTCTCTCTCCCTGTCTCTCTCTCTCTCCCTGTCCCTCTCTCTCTCTCTCCCTGTCCCTCTCTCCCTCTCTCTCTCTGTCCCTCTCTCTCTCTCTCTCTCCCTGTCCCTCGCTCTCTCTCCCTCTCTCTCTCTCTCCCTGTCCCTCTCTCTCTCCCTGTCCCTCACTCTCTCTCCCTCTATCTCACTCTCTCTCTCCCTGTCCCTCTCACTCTCTCCCTGTCCCTCTCTCTCTCTCTCTCTCCCCCTGTCTATCTCTCTCTCTCCCTGTCCCTCTCTCTCTCTGTTCCTCTCTCTCTCTCTCTCTCTCTCCCCTCTCTCTCTCTCTCTGTCCCTCTCTCTCTCTCCCTGTCCCTCTCTCTCTCTCCCTCACTCTCTCTCTCCCTGTCTCTCTCTCTCTCTCCCCCGTCCCTCTCTCTCTCTCCCTCCCTGTCCGTCTCTCTCTCACTGTCCCTCTCTCTCTATGTCTCTCTGTCTCTCTCTCTCTGTCCCTCTCCCCCCACTCTCTCTCTGTCCCTCTCTCTCTCCATATCCCTCTCTCTCTCTCCCTGTCCCTCTCTCTCTCTCTCTCTGTCCCTCTCCCCCTCACTCTCTCTCTGTCTCTCTCTCTCCCTGTCCCTCTCTCTCTCCCCCTCACTGTCTCTCTCTCTCCCTGTCCCTCTCTCTCTCCCTGTCCCTCACTCTCTCTCCCTGTCTCTCTCTCTCTCTGTCCCTCACTCTCTCTCCCTGTCCCTCTCTCTCTCTCTGTCCCTCTCTCTCTCTGTGTCCCTGTCCCTCACTCTCTCTCCCTCTATCTCACTCTCTCTCTCTCCCTGTCCCTCTCACTCTCTCTCTCCCTCTCTCTCTCTCTCTCTCTCCCTGTCCCTCTCTCTCTCCATATACCCCTCATTCGCCCTGTCCCTCTCTCTCTCTCTCTCTCTCTCTCTCTCTCTCTCTCTCTCTCTCTCTCTCTCTCTCTCTCTCTCTCACTCTCCCTGTCGCTCTCTCTCTCTCTCTCTCTGTGTGTCTGTCCCTCTCAGATAGCCCGGAGTAAGTTACATCCTGGAATCGAATCGCGGAGTTCAGAGTGGTTTATATACCGAATAACGGATAGCCTGGAGTGAGTTCCAGCCTGGAATCAAATCGCGGAGTTCAGAGTGGTTTATGTACAGAATAACAGATATCCCGGCGTGAGTTATAGCCTGGATTCAAATTGAGGGATTCAGAGTGGTTTATATACAGAATAACAGATAGCCCAGGTTGAGTTACAGCCTGGAATCTAATTGAGGGGTTCAGAGTGGTTTACATACAGAATAACAGATATCCCGGGGTGAGTTACAGCCTGGATTCTAATTGAGGGATTCAGAGTGGTTTATATACAAAATAACAGATAGCCCAGGTTGAGTTACAGCCTGGAATCTAATTGAGGGTTTCAGAGTGGTTTACATACAGAAGAACAGATAGTCCAGAGTGACTTACAGCCTGGAATCTAATTGAGGGGTTCAGGCCTGTTTATATACAGAATAACAGATAGCCCGGGGTGAGTTACAGCCTGGAATCTAATCAAGGGGTTCAGGCTGGTTTATGTGACAGAATAACAGTAATCCCGAGGTCAGTTAAAGCCTGGAATGTAATCGAGGGGTTCGGGGTGGTTTATATACAGAAAACAAATACCCTGGTGTGAGTTAAGGCATGGAATCTAATTGAGGAGTTAAGGCTTGTTTATATACAGAATATATATTCAGAATATATATTTCATATTCAGAATAACAGATGGCTCGGAGTGAGTTGCAGCCTGGAATCGAATCGCGGGGTTCAGGGTGATTTATATACAGAATAACAGATAGCCCAGAGTGAGATGCAGCCTGGAATCTAATCGCGGGGTTCAGGGTAGTTTATAAACAGAATAACAGATAGCCTGGAGTGAGTTACAGCTTGGAATTTAATCGCGGGGTTTAGGGTGGTTTATATACAGAATAACAGACAGCCCGGAGTGAGTTACAGCCTAGAATCAAATTGAGGTGTTCAGAGTGGGTTATATACAGAATAACAGATATCCCGGAGTGAGTTACAACTTGGAATCGAATCGAGGTGTTCAGGGTGGGTTGCATACAGAATAACAGATAGACTGGAGTGAGTTGCAAATTGCATTCAAATTGAGGGTATTGGGCAATTAATCGACAGAGCAACGGGATACGAGAGGAGAGAAAGCAGAGGAGAAATTACCCACCATGGACCAACTCAACAATGAGCTGAGCCAGACAGGATTCAAGTGCTTTATGTGGAGGTTTCTATGTGTTCTGAAAGATGGGACAGAAACAGGCAGATACCCACAGTTTCTATGATGTTACAGTCAAATATCTGAAAGACAGGGAATCCCTAAGCAGAGACGCAGAGTTAAACTCAGTTTAAACTCTCTCCATCACACACACACACCCACACATAGAAACTGAATATAATGTGGAGAAATGTCCATGTGCAGCACAGATTTCCAAACTAACTCAGTGACAGACCAAAACCCCGTTCTCTGCCCAGTCCCCACTTCCAGACCCAGGGAGGTTTTATCCCTGACCCAGGGCATGTTTCTGACTGGATATTATTACATTGTAACATGAAGGTACTGAGTGTAACAGTTTGCTCCATCCTATCATGTCATCTATTTTACTGTCAGTGTTTTGTGAATTATATTGAAAACATTGGCAGGTGCAAGAGAATATTCTGGAAGGTGATTTGCAGTAAGAATAGAAAAAGCTGAATGTTTCTGTGTAAAATGATGAGAAATTCTGAAGCAGTATTGTTCAGATGCTACAGCTGATCATGTACATAAACATCAGTAAGTTAACATGATGGTAGTGCCAGCAGATTGGAGGACCAGTGATACATTGATCATTATTGAGATTAGATTGTGTTGGGAACATGAGTTTAACATGACAGGAAGTGGAATCAAATCAATGGGTTCAGGGTGGTTAATATACAGATTAACAGATAGCCCAGAGTGAGTTACAGTCTGGAATCGAATTGAGGGGTTCAGGCTTGTTTATATACAGATTAACAGATAGCCATGTGTGAGCAAATGCCTGGAACCTACTTGAGGAGTTCAGAGTGATTTAAATACAGAATAACAGATAGACCAGCGTGAGTTACAGCCTGGAATCTAATTGAGGGGTTCAGAGTGTTTTATATACAGAATAACAGATAGACCAGCATGTGTTACAGCCTGGATTCTAATTGAGGGTTTCAGGGTGGTTTATATACAGGATAACAGATATCCCGGTGTGAGTTAAAGCCTGGAATGTAATCGAGGGGTTCAGAGTGGTTAATATACAAAACACAGATACTCTGGAGTGAGTTAAGGCATGGAATATAATTGAGGGGTTCAGGCATGTTTATATACAGATTAAAAGATATCCCTGAGTGAGCTAATGCCCGGAACCTAATCGAGGAGTTCAGAGTGATTTATATACAGAATAGCAGATGCCACAGAATGAGATACAGACAGGAATCCAATCGAGGGGTTCAGGGTGGGTTGCATACAGAATAACAGATACTCTGGAGTGAGTTACAGCCTGGATTCAAATCGAGGTGTTCAGGGTGGGTCATATACAAAATATCAGATAGCCCAGAGTGAGTTACAGCCTGGAATCTAATCGAGGGGTTCAGGGGGTTAAAATACAGAATAACAGATAGCCTGGAGTGAGTTACAGATTGGAATCAAATCGAGGTGTTCAGGGTGGGTTACATACAGAATAACAGATAACAAGTAGTGAGTCACAAAATCGCGGAGTCATACAGTCCTAGAGATGTACAGCATGGAAACAGACCCTTTGGTCCAACCCGTCTATGCCGACCAGATATCCTAACCTACTCTAGTCTCTTTTTCAAGCACTTGGCCCATCTCCCTCCAAAACTTTCCCATTCACATATCCATCGAGCTGAATTTTAAATGTTGCAATTGTACTCCCTCCACCACTTCCTCTGACAGTTCATTGCATTCATGGACCACCCTCTGAGTGAACAAGTTGCCCCTTAGGTCTCTTCCATATCTTTCCCCTCTCACACTAAACCTCTGCCCTCTAGTTCTGGACTCCCCTACAGCGAGGAAAAGACTTTGTCTATTTCTTCTATCCATGCCCGTCTTGATTTTATAAACCTCGATAAAGTCACGCCTCAGCCTCTGATGCTCCAGGGAAAACAGCCCCAGCTTATTCAGCCTCTCCCCTTGGCTCAAATCCTCTGGTTTATGTCACAGAATAACAGAGAGCCCACAGTGAGTAACTGCCTGGAATCTAATTGAGGGGTTCAGAGTGGTTTATATACAGTATAACAGATAGCCCGGAGTGAGTTACAGCCTGGAATCTAATTGAGGGGTTCAGAGTGGTTTATATACAGAATAACAGTTAGGCCGGAGTGAGTGACAGCCTGGAATCTAATTGAGGGGTTCAGAGTGGTTTATATACAGAATAACTGATAGCCCACAGTGAGTAACTGCCTGGAATCTAATTGAGGGGTTCAGAGTGGTTTATATACAGAATAACAGAGAGCCCACAGTGAGTAACTGCCTGGAATCTAATTGAGGGGTTCAGAGTGGTTTATATACAGAATAACAGATAGCCCAGGGTGAGTTACAGCCTGGAATCTAATTGAGGGTTTCAGAGTGGTTTATATACAGAATAACAGATAGCCCGGGATGAGTTACAGCCTGGAATCTAATCAAGGGGTTCAGGCTGGTTTATGTGACAGAATAACAGTAATCCCGAGGTCAGTTAAAGCCTGGAATGTAATCGAGGGGTTCGGGGTGGTTTATATACAGAAAACAAATACCCTGGTGTGAGTTAAGGCATGGAATCTAATTGAGGAGTTAAGGCTTGTTTATATACAGAATATATATTCAGAATATATATTTCATATTCAGAATAACAGATGGCTCGGAGTGAGTTGCAGCCTGGAATCGAATCGCGGGGTTCAGGGTGATTTATATACAGAATAACAGATAGCCCAGAGTGAGATGCAGCCTGGAATCTAATCGCGGGGTTCAGGGTAGTTTATAAACAGAATAACAGATAGCCTGGAGTGAGTTACAGCTTGGAATTTAATCGCGGGGTTTAGGGTGGTTTATATACAGAATAACAGACAGCCCGGAGTGAGTTACAGCCTAGAATCAAATTGAGGTGTTCAGAGTGGGTTATATACAGAATAACAGATATCCCGGAGTGAGTTACAACTTGGAATCGAATCGAGGTGTTCAGGGTGGGTTGCATACAGAATAACAGATAGACTGGAGTGAGTTGCAAATTGCATTCAAATTGAGGGTATTGGGCAATTAATCGACAGAGCAACGGGATACGAGAGGAGAGAAAGCAGAGGAGAAATTACCCACCATGGACCAACTCAACAATGAGCTGAGCCAGACAGGATTCAAGTGCTTTATGTGGAGGTTTCTATGTGTTCTGAAAGATGGGACAGAAACAGGCAGATACCCACAGTTTCTATGATGTTACAGTCAAATATCTGAAAGACAGGGAATCCCTAAGCAGAGACGCAGAGTTAAACTCAGTTTAAACTCTCTCCATCACACACACACACCCACACATAGAAACTGAATATAATGTGGAGAAATGTCCATGTGCAGCACAGATTTCCAAACTAACTCAGTGACAGACCAAAACCCCGTTCTCTGCCCAGTCCCCACTTCCAGACCCAGGGAGGTTTTATCCCTGACCCAGGGCATGTTTCTGACTGGATATTATTACATTGTAACATGAAGGTACTGAGTGTAACAGTTTGCTACATCCTATCATGTCATCTATTTTGCTGTCAGTGTTTTGTGAATTATATTGAAAACATTGGCAGGTGCAAGAGAATATTCTGGAAGGTGATTTGCAGTAAGAATAGAAAAAGCTGAATGTTTCTGTGTAAAATGATGAGAAATTCTGAAGCAGTATTGTTCAGATGCTACAGCTGATCATGTACGTAAACATCAGTAAGTTAACATGATGGTAGTGCCAGCAGATTGGAGGACCAGTGATACATTGATCATTATTGAGATTAGATTGTGTTGGGAACATGAGTTTAACATGACAGGAAGTGGAATCAAATCAATGGGTTCAGGGTGGTTAATATACAGATTAACAGATAGCCCAGAGTGAGTTACAGTCTGGAATCGAATTGAGGGGTTCAGGCTTGTTTATATACAGATTAACAGATAGCCATGTGTGAGCAAATGCCTGGAACCTACTTGAGGAGTTCAGAGTGATTTAAATACAGAATAACAGATAGACCAGCGTGAGTTACAGCCTGGAATCTAATTGAGGGGTTCAGAGTGTTTTATATACAGAATAACAGATAGACCAGCATGTGTTACAGCCTGGATTCTAATTGAGGGTTTCAGGGTGGTTTATATACAGGATAACAGATATCCCGGTGTGAGTTAAAGCCTGGAATGTAATCGAGGGGTTCAGAGTGGTTAATATACAAAACACAGATACTCTGGAGTGAGTTAAGGCATGGAATATAATTGAGGGGTTCAGGCATGTTTATATACAGATTAAAAGATATCCCTGAGTGAGCTAATGCCCGGAACCTAATCGAGGAGTTCAGAGTGATTTATATACAGAATAGCAGATGCCACAGAATGAGATACAGACAGGAATCCAATCGAGGGGTTCAGGGTGGGTTGCATACAGAATAACAGATACTCTGGAGTGAGTTACAGCCTGGATTCAAATCGAGGTGTTCAGGGTGGGTCATATACAAAATATCAGATAGCCCAGAGTGAGTTACAGCCTGGAATCTAATCGAGGGGTTCAGGGGGTTAAAATACAGAATAACAGATAGCCTGGAGTGAGTTACAGATTGGAATCAAATCGAGGTGTTCAGGGTGGGTTACATACAGAATAACAGATAACAAGTAGTGAGTCACAAAATCGCGGAGTCATACAGTCCTAGAGATGTACAGCATGGAAACAGACCCTTTGGTCCAACCCGTCTATGCCGACCAGATATCCTAACCTACTCTAGTCTCTTTTTCAAGCACTTGGCCCATCTCCCTCCAAAACTTTCCCATTCACATATCCATCGAGCTGAATTTTAAATGTTGCAATTGTACTCCCTCCACCACTTCCTCTGACAGTTCATTGCATTCATGGACCACCCTCTGAGTGAACAAGTTGCCCCTTAGGTCTCTTCCATATCTTTCCCCTCTCACACTAAACCTCTGCCCTCTAGTTCTGGACTCCCCTACAGCGAGGAAAAGACTTTGTCTATTTCTTCTATCCATGCCCGTCTTGATTTTATAAACCTCGATAAAGTCACGCCTCAGCCTCTGATGCTCCAGGGAAAACAGCCCCAGCTTATTCAGCCTCTCCCCTTGGCTCAAATCCTCTGGTTTATGTCACAGAATAACAGAGAGCCCACAGTGAGTAACTGCCTGGAATCTAATTGAGGGGTTCAGAGTGGTTTATATACAGTATAACAGATAGCCCGGAGTGAGTTACAGCCTGGAATCTAATTGAGGGGTTCAGAGTGGTTTATATACAGAATAACAGTTAGGCCGGAGTGAGTGACAGCCTGGAATCTAATTGAGGGGTTCAGAGTGGTTTATATACAGAATAACTGATAGCCCACAGTGAGTAACTGCCTGGAATCTAATTGAGGGGTTCAGAGTGGTTTATATACAGAATAACAGAGAGCCCACAGTGAGTAACTGCCTGGAATCTAATTGAGGGGTTCAGAGTGGTTTATATACAGAATAACAGATAGCCCAGGGTGAGTTACAGCCTGGAATCTAATTGAGGGTTTCAGAGTGGTTTATATACAGAATAACAGATAGCCCGGGGTTAGTTACAGCCTGGAATCTAATTGAGGGGTTCAGAGCTGTTTATATACAGAATAACAGATATCCCAGTGTGAGTTACAGCCTGGAATCTATTTGAGGGGTTCAGAGTGGTTAATATACGGTGGCCTTTGGTGATGGCATTTACTGTCCAGAACCAGTCTGTACTGGAATGACGGGAGACACACTATGAAGTATTTGAACTTCAGTCACCTTTAGAAATAGCTGAGACTGACTCAGGACACGGGGATATGGAGATGTTGGCCTTACAAACCTTTCAGACATCCCGTGGAAGAATAAAGGAAGTGATGGATAATTTTCGTCTCCATGGAGACGATGTTCATGAACTGGATAGATAGTAATTAACCTTATTGGAGTTTTTAAATAGAGACGTCGTATTTAAAAAGCAAAGAGTTCATAGTGTAAAAGTAAAATTTGTAGTTCACCCTCAGTGGGAACATTGTGTGTAATCCTTGTCCTCATTCTCCACCAAAAGCATGTAAAGAAGTGAGAAAGGGCACAGACGCTGTTTCCTGGATAGCAAGATATAAGAAAGCCAAGTGACGTTGTTTACTAAGACATAAGAATATCAGAAAAGATACAACCGGTTTCATCGGGATGATAGAAAGAATGACGGAGTTTATTCACGAGATTTGGAAATGCTGGAGCAAAAACACGCAAATATGATGTAAACAAATGAGATTTTCACATAACGCGAGGTTTGAATGAGTAAATCGGGGAAAGTCCCTCTTTCGAGTGAATCAATAACTATCGTTTGAGCTTGAAAACCATTAGGGAATGATTAAGAAAAGTTTGGATGAGAGTTTCTTCCACGCAATAGAGTTATTTAAATCGTGAACGACTTTACAGAAGTAAAACGTAGAAGCTGACTTCAGAGTGGTTTAAAAGATACACGAAAAAACGTACAAGGAGAGAATTTACCATTGAGTGAAAGTCAGTATGGTTGCGTAACAATTTCGAATTTGTTGACTTCAGACACAAAGATATTTCATGAACACGTAAAACTGAATAAGACTGAGTATAACAAGTTCATGGATTGGTAAGGTGTGGCGTATTATTCAAGGTGAAACTCGGTAAATGGCGCTGATGTCCTAAAATAACTGCAGACAGAAGTGATATCCTAATGACTAGGAATTGAATCGTCACTTGGAGATGCAACACCTACTTTAAAGATTTGACCACATTCACATGATGTTATGTACATTTCGTACATTCTTAACTCCACCCAAGAAATCCACCAAGAAGACTGGGTCCTTTTGTATTGTTAACCCTCTGTACTTCTCTGCAGCACGCCAGTTAAGATAAAATATGCTCACACCAAAATTCAGTTCAATACAATATTCAAACGGTCCTATGTGATTTCTTTTTTTTTATTATTGCAGCAACCTTTGTGAGTTTGTAAAAAACTGTGTAACATGAAATCAGTTCAACTTCTATTTTCCCAGAATTTAAAATAGTGCACATGAGAAACGTTATCCAACTGGTGAAAAATCACCTTCGGCTCTCTCTCCACATAGTCTCTTCACGTTTTAGATACTTGCAGTATGTTTGTTGATCAAGGAGTCATTATCCAGAAAAGGTTGTTTCTCAATCCACAAACACGGGTATTTTCCCATAAACTTGGCTTTGCTCAATATCACCTTCTGTCCGTACCCCTCAACACGACGACAAATTGAAGCTGCTCCATGTGAGGCTCAAAATTAAAACTTCGGCACAGCACAGCCCACTATACTGGAACAGAGATACCGTGCACTGGTCACCTTCAGCACAGGAGCAACACATTAATGCTTACCTCCACATTCCTGGTTTTACCTTAACGTTTGGGAAACCGAGTTTCTCTGATTCCATGGCAAGTAACGGGGATTATATTATCATCTTCAACAGTGGTTCTGTCCCCGAGTGAGGAAAGTGGTGAGGTACTCATTGTAAAGATGGATAGATTGATGAAATGTACAATTTCATCTTTTGCCTTCATTAACTCATGAGCTTTTTATTTTGTTTTGCATCTGTAGAAATCTTAAAATCTTCATCTTGAACAGACTCAATGACAGATCTCCATTGTGTCTCTGGCATCGAATTTCATAGTGCAAACTCCCTCTGAATTCTTCCACCGCATTCCGCTGTTTGGGAAGTGTTCCTGTTGTGGGAAATGCACTTCCCCGTGTGTCACGTGCTGCTCCCCGCATGCGCTCTGGCACTGCACTCATTTTCCTTCTGACACTTGCTCACTGTGTTGCTGTGATCATACAGTGACTTGGTGTCGCACGCCCAGGAAAATGATACGCATCAAGGTTTTTGCATTGTTGAGATCAATTGTCAGTTTAGCCTTATTTTGGATTTTGAAATTGTCTGTTCTGTACACAAGTGCGTGTCAAAAACATCTGAGTGGAAGTTAGGTCTTCGGAATAATGACATTGAGCACTATGCACTCTCCTCCAGTCTGGAAAACAATTCCTCACAGGCAATTTAATAGACAATAGACAGTCGGTGCAGGAGTGGGCCATTCTGCCCTTCGAGCCAGCACCACCATTCATTATGGTCATGCCCTGAACATCCTCAGTCAGTATCCTGTTCCTGCCTTATCCCCATAACCCTTGATTCCACTATCCTTAAGAGCTCTATCCAACTCTTTATTGAAAGAACACCTCCTGCTGTCTCGGGTTCTTCATTCCGTTGACTTCAAATTTCACAGAATTCAACAGACCTTGTTACATAGTCATTTCCTCATTTTTGTTCAGATCACTGTGTGCACAGTGTGACAGTGGGAGTGCACTTGCCCCACAACCCAGGGGTCAGACCATAGTCTTGGAACCGGACTGTATTATTTGTCATTTCACCAACACCAGGGAGAAATATCTGCTGCTCTGCATAATTTACGAAATTCAATTATACATAAGGTCAGAGCTTTTTGAGTATCTGTGATGTGGTGGCCGAGAGGTTAAGGCGATGGATTACTAATCCATTGTGCTCTGCACGCGTGGATTCGAGTCCCACTGTCATCAACGGCTTTCAACGGTGCGGTTTTTCAGCTGTCGCATTGAAACTGGAACTCCAACGGTCAGTTTATATGCATTGTCGCTATTACAAAATCTCAAGGGATAGTTTGCGCCGTTTGACTAAACTGCATTGAAATCTAGTTTGCTTTGGGATAATGAAAAGGAGCGCGATTTTCTTTTTCAAGTCAAGCTGCTGTTAACGTTTTTTCGTATGAGAGCTGCGAAATGCATGTTTATGCAAAGGGAATCTTAATGAATGTTTTGTCAGATGAAATCTGGAGGAAGTTGAGTGGAAGTAATTCATCCTGGTGAGAAGAGCACAGCGAAACAGCACAAAATAATGGAGATATTTCAAAAGGGGCAGGGCGTGGGTGTAGGGGCACTGAGAACTGGCTGTAAATGCACAGTGGAGAATTGCCGCTGTGGGTGCCGTGCATGGGCACGGAGAGACTTACACATTGGTCTCGCCCTCGCCCCTTGCTCTCGCCGTTGATGAATGCTGGACATAAGGCACAGATAAACACAAGATGTGGGAAGCAAGCTCCCTCTCGTTATGCACACACTGGATGCATCACATTGAACTATGAACAACTGGAGAAATCAGCATGTTACCTATAGGGATTGAAACTAAACTGTGGATCATTAACCGCAGATTCATGGAACATAAACATGAAAAATGATTTAAAATGTAGGGTGGAGGGTTGCTTCGCTGAGCTGTAACTTTGATATCCAGACGTTTCATTACTTGGCTAGGTAACATCATCATCAGTGGCGACCTCCAATTGAAGCAAAGCCGTTGTCTCCTGCTTTCTATTTATATTTTTCTTCTCGATGGGGTTCCTGGGGTTTGTGGTGATGTCATTTCCTGTTCGTTTTCTGATGGGTTGATAGATGGCATCTAGATCTAAGTGTTTGTTTATGGCATTGTGGTTGAAGTGCCAGGTCTCTAGGAATTCTCTGGCATGTCTTTGCTTAGCCTGTTCCAGGATAGATGTGTTGTCCCAGTCGAAATAGTGGTATTTTTAATCAGTGTGTAGGGCTACGAAGGAGAGAAGGTCGTGTCTTTTTGTGGCGAGCTGGTGTTCGTATATCCTGGTGGCTAACTTTCTTCCTGTTTGTCTTACGTAGTGTTGGTGGCAATCCTTGCATGGAACCTTGTAGATGACGTTGGTTTTGTCCATGGGTTGAACTGTGTCTTTTAAGTTTGTTAGTTTTTGTTTGAGAGTGTTGGTGGATTTGTGTACTACTAGGATTCCGAGGGGTCTGAATAGTCTGGCTGTCATTTCTGAAACTTCTTCGATGTATGGTAAGGTAGTTAAGGTTTCTGGCTGTGTTTGGTCTGCTTGTCGTGGTTTGTTCTTGAGGAATCTGCGAACTGTATTTTTTGAGAATCTATTCTTCTCGAATACGTTGTATAGGTGGTTCTCCTCTGTTTTCCGAAGTTCGTCTGTGCTGCAGTGTGTGGTGGCTCGTTGGAATAGTGTTCTGACACAGCTTCGTTTGTGTGTGTTGGGATGGTTGCTGGTGTAGTTAAGTATTTGGTCAGTGTTTGTCGGTTTTCTGTATACTTAGGTTTGTAGTTCTCCGTTGTCCTTTCTTTCTACTGTGACGTTCAGGAATGTGAGTTTGTTGTCGGTTTCTTCCTCCTTGGTGAACTTTATGCCTGTGAAGGTGTTGTTGATGATGTCAAATGTCTCTTCTATCTTGTTTTGTTTTGTGATGACAAAGGTGCCATCTACGTAGCGGACCCAGATTTTTGGTTTGATTGTTGGTCGGGCTGTTTGTTCTCGTCTTTGCATTACCGCCTCTGCTATGAATCCTGACAGCGGAGATTCCATGGGTGTGCCGTTGGTTTGTTTGTAGACGATGTTGTTGAAAGTGAGGTGGGTGGTGAGGCACAGGTCCACTAGCTTCATGATGTTTTCGTTGGTAATGTGATTGATGGTGGTTGGTGTCTGTGATGGTCTCTTCTAAAAGTGTGGTAAGTGTTTCCTTTGCCAGGTCGATGTTGATGAAGGTGAACAGTGCTGTTATGTCGAATGAGATCATTGCTTCTTCTTCCTCTATTTTGGTGTTTTTGATATTTTTTAGGAATTCCTGGGTGGAGTGGATGGAGTGCTGTGACTCTTCTATGAGGTATTTCAGTCTTGCGTGTAGTTCTTTGGCCCGCCTGTAAGTTGGTGTTCCGGGTAATGAGACTATGGGTCTGAGGGGGGCTCCTGGTTTATGTATTTTTGGTAGTCCGGTTCGACTTGGGAAAAACCTTGATCCTGGGACAGTCTAAGCAAAGACATGCCAGAGAATTCCCAAAGGCCTGGCACTCCAACCACAACGCCATAAACAAACACATAGATCTACATGCCATCTGTCAACCCCGCAGAAAACGAACAGGAAATGACATCACCACAAACCGCAGGAACCCCATCCAGGAGAAAGATATAAATAGAAAGCAAGAGACAACAGCTTCGCTTCACATGGAGGTCGCCACTGATGGTGTTACCTCGCCAGGTAATGAAACATCTGGATGTCAAACCTCCAGCTCCGCAAGCAAACCTATACCCTAAACCTCAACCTGAGTTACAAACCTTCACAATCCTTGCGATTTAAAGTGTCTGTACGCATATCAGTAATAGACTTTTCGATATAATACCCGTCTGGTTGAAAGAAGAAGACACCACATTTCAAGATGGATGACAACGTTTCCAATGTTGTTTTGAAATTGAGATCTATTTGATCATTTTACGCAGTGAACAAGTTCATTTTAAATAATGCAAACCACATTCTCTCACCTGGAATAAACGTGTGATTTGAATACAAACATTGTCCTTGCTAACTCGCAGTTACTCAACATGAAAAATAGGATGTAATTTTTATTAAGCATACATCAATTAGCACCATTATCTTATTTCGGATTGACTGCAGTATGCACATGCGAAATAAGGTTTAAGAAAGAATGACTTTTGGAAATAATGATTCGGTGGTGACTAAAAATAATATTAGGTTCTCATGATGTGGATATTCCACCAATGGGTCCAGTGGTGGGGATGTTCAGTGGGCAGTATTTCTATGATGGTATAGACGTATGTGAGCTGCCAGGGATGGGAGCTCCCACTTCATTTGGAGCAGCGTCTTTTGACGTGAACCAGGGAGTATTGTGACATCAGTCTGGGAGTTCCAACCAGACCTGGAGCAGCTTCCATTGACATGGAGCAGCAGGGAGCATTGAGGCATCAGGCTGGGAGTTCCAAACACAACTGGAGCAGCTTCTGTTGACATGGAGCAACAGGGAGCATTGGAACCTCCGAATGCAAGATCTAACCTCATTTGGAGCAGCTCCAGTTGACATGGCGCAAGAAGCTTTGCGACATCCGTCTGGGAGTTCCACTCTCACCTGGAGCAGCTTTTAATGACATGTAGCAGCAGGGAGCTTTGGGACAGCAGAGTGATACACCCAACCTCAACTGGACTGCTTCTCTTGACATGGAGGAGGGAACATTGGGACATCAGACTGGGAGCTCCAACCTCACAAGGACCAGCTTTTAGTGACATTTAACAGCTGGGAGCATTGGGACATCAGAGTGGTAGGTCTAACCTCAACTGCATCACTGGTAGTGACATGGAACAGGGAGCATTGGGACATCAAACTGGGAGCTCCAACCTCAAGAAGAGCAGCTTCTATTGACATGGAGCAGCAAGGAGCATTGGAACGTCAGGTTGGGAGCTCCAACAGCACCTGGAGCAGCTTGTATTTACATGGAAGAGGAGGAAGGATTGGGACATTAGGTTGGGGGAAAAGGATATTCAACTATTTTAATCTAAAGTAAAATATGTTTCAACACCTCAGATGTTAATTGATTTATGAAGAATCTTTCCCGGGAAAATAATTAATTCTTTAGATAGTAAAGACAAGTCCTGTAAATATTCAACTCAGGAAAACGCATTGGTACAGAGAAAAATGGGAGTGATGTTTCATGTCTTTGTCTTTTCATTTCTGGCCAACTCTGCACTGGATTATGTCATCGGAAGGACGTTTTCACTCATTTCCTGCAAATTCGGACAGGTCATTAACGTTATCTAAAGATAAAAATTAATGGGAATATGCGATGTTATGATTAGGCTGGAATTTACCTCAAATTATGGTGAAAACGCAGAAAAGTCAGTTGCAATTTCCAAGATCGGCAGTGACCTCATTGATTGGCTGATCAGATTGTGAATGCTCGTTGTTTTGAGGACAATTTGAAGTGAATCAATGATGGTGATTATCTTTGTTCTTTGTTCACCTTGTGACTGTTACTGTTATTGCTCATGTCCTTGTTAACACCACAGCTCTGCAGCGTGTAAACTTTCAGCTGTGCATCTGGTCAGTGGTAAAACCATTCTTATACCTGGCTCTGGATCAGGCAGTTGGATGTTCGACTTTTACATTGCGCAAGCGCATTGTGGAGATTCATCACAAATCCAACCTCATCACTTTTGTTATGCTGAGGTGGATAATATTTGAAATTTTCATCTCTACGAACGAAAGTTCTTTCACTGTCTTCGATCAGTTAAACATTACCAAGAGCTATCAGAGTAAAAATCACAGAGCACCTGATTGTATTGAACAGACGTATTTGGAAGCACCAGTGTTCCATGCACTGCTTCTTCATCAGGTGTTTGTCAACTGTTGGAATCTAAAATGGCTTTGTGTGATTATTAAATGTATCCACCCCAGTCCAACACCAACACCTCCACGTCATGGGTACCGTCGACACCACGAACGGTCGGTTAAAGTCCAGATGATTAGATTAGATTAGATTAGATTACTTACAGCGTGGAAACAGGCCCTTCGGCCCAACAAGTCCACACCGCCCGGCCGAAGCGTAACCCAACCATACCCCTACATCTACATCTACCCCTTACCTAACACTACGGGCAATTTAGCATGGCCAATTCACCTGACCTGCACATCTTTGGACTGTGGGAGGAAACCGGAGCACCCGGAGGAAACCCACGCAGACACAGGGAGAATGTGCAAACTCCACACAGTCAGTCGCCAGTCAGTCTTCCAAAAGATCGCGCATATTGACACACATACCAAGTTTCTGCAGAAAAACACCACCTGATGAAGGAGCGGCTCCCTGGAACTTAGTGCTTCCAAATAAACCTGCTGGACTCTGCCCTGATATTGTGTAATTTTTACCTTTGTCTACTCAACTCAAACACTGGCACTTCCATATCATAGACAACATCAGTAATGTCCCAGCGCCGTCAGAGAAGGCAATCCTGGAATAGCCCAATACATTGCTCATAGGGACGTTTCGTTTTTAGAAACCAACGCACTTAATCGCTGCAGCTCCGATGGATGAAAAGACAGAAAAGAAATAGCTGAGACTCAGTTTTGACAATATTTTGAAATTCTTTGGAAAGTGGAATCAGAGGAGAATGAAGGATTAACTGTCTGACTGTGCAGAGAGAGGGAAGGCACTTTTCACTTCTTTGATGAGCTGGGGTTTTGACTGATCTAAGGCATGAAACAGATTCCTGGTAGAGCTGCGCTCTCTGCATCAGGAACAAGAAGTCCTGATTTCCTGAATGGTAATGAAACCCAGGCCACTCAGTTAAATCGCTGAATACTAACCACTAGACCACCAGGGATGAGGGCAGAAGCCGTTGCACCGTTTCTTCATAACACAGTTTTTGGAATTATGTCACTGCAGATATGTTTCCCCTCAAAAATGATTGAATTATGGAGTGTTTACAGCACAGAACCGGGTCCCTTCATCTTGTTTCCCAGCAGTTGGTCTGTAACCTTTTGAACTCTGACGTTTCACCTGAATGCTAATTTCTCTGGAACGTTTTAATCTCGTAAAACATAATAAGTGGGATTAAAGTTTAAGATGGGAACTGAACCCCATTTTTACCCATAGACTGAAGCACGCAGACACATTTCCCCTAGTGTGACACAGGCCTTGGGAGAAAACAAGCAGAAAGTAAGATTTCACCGACTTGTCTGATGTTGTCCCATTTCTGAGTTCAACACCAATGTCTGGTTACAGTAAAGAAAGGAAGCATTCAGCCCCTCCCGTCCCAGGGTTCCTTGCCCATTGTTTCCCCATTACTCTGTAGTTTATACTGCCTCACCTCGTTCTTGCTGCCAAACTTGATCACTGCCCACGCCCGCTATTTCCTGTCCTGCCAAACGGTTTGCCTCAAGTTCTTGGAATGAAAAACAGGAATGGACTATTTCAAGCACTTTTCTAGTTTACAAGGACAGTGTTATCACCACTGAGCAAGCACAGTGCCAGCTCAGAGAGACGGTCTCATCCTTTAGAAACTGAAATGCAAAGATGATTGGATAGCCTCAGTATTGTAAACCAACCAACAAGACCGGAATACGGCCGAGGGGATCACGCACAGAAGGATGGGAGAATAGAATGGCGTATTTCTTGGTGTCCAGGGTGATTTTAACAGAAATCTTCCCTGGTAGTATAGTGATGCGGATTCAGTGATTTCACTGTCATGGCTTGATAAAGGTTAACGTGTACAGTAATCAATATGAAATACGGCTTGATATTTCGAAGCAGAATGATGTGCAGCAGACAGAATCGTTTCACTGCATGAACTAATAAGAGAGCTCAGAAGAGCCAGGAGGAGACATGAGAGCCAGGAGGAAACATTAGAAGTTGTTGGCGGATAGGATCAGGGTTAACCCGAAGGCTTTCCATAGGTATGTCAGGAATAAAAGAATGACGAGAGTTAAATTAGGGCCAATCAAGAATAATGGTGGGAAGTTGTGTGTGGAGTCAGAGGAGACATGGGAAACACTAAATAAATATTTTTCGACAGTGTTCACTATATAAAATGAAAATGTTGGCGAGGAGGATACAGAGATACTTGCATCTCGACTCGAAGAGATTGAGGTTCACAAGGAAGAGGTATTAGAAATACTGTAGAGTGTGAAAATAGACAAGTCTTCTGGGCCGGATGGGATCTATCCTAGGATCATCTGTGAAGCAAATGAAGAGATTGCCGAGCCTGTGCCATTGATCTAGAAACCATCATTATCTACAGGAATAGTACCTGAGGACTGGAGGATTGCAAATGTGGTTCCCTTGTTCAAGAAGGGTAGTAGAGACAACCCTGGTAATTACAGACCAGTGAGTCTCACTTCAGTTGTTGGTAAAGTGTTGGAAAAGATTATAAGAGATCGGATTTATAATCATCTAGAAAAGAATATTCTGGTCAGGGACAGTCAGCATGGTTTTGTAAAGAGTCGGTCATGCCGAACGAATCTTATGAGTTTTTTGACAAAGTGACCAAACAGGTAGATGAGAGTAAGCAGGTTGATGTTGTGTATATGGATTTCAGCAAGGTGTTCGATAAGGTTCCCACAGTAGGCTATTATACAAAATGTGGAGGAACGGGATTGTGGGAGACATAGCAGTTTGAATCAGTAATTGGCTCGCTCAAAGAAAACAGAGTGTTGCAGTTGATGCAACATGTTCATCTTGGTGTCCAATTACTAGCGGAATTCCGCAAGGGTCGATGTTGGGTCCAGGGCTATTCGTTATTTTTATAAATGACCTGGAGGAGGGCTTAGAAGGGTGGGTTAGTAAATTTGCAGGCAACACTATGGTCGGTGGAGTTGTGGATCGTGACGAATGATGTAGTAGGTTGCAGAGAGACATAGATAGGATGCAGAGCTGGGCTGAGAGGTGGCAAATTGAGTTTAATGTGGACAAGTGTGAGGTGATACACTTTGGATGGAGTAATCGGAATGCAAAGTACTGGGCTAATGGTAAGATTCTTGGGAGTGCAGATGAGCAGAGAGATCTCGGTGTCCATGTACACAGATCCCTGAAAGTTGCCACCCAGATTGACAGGTTTGTTAAGAAGGAAAACAGTGTTTTGTTCTTTATTAATAGAGGGATTGAGTTCTGGAATCAGACGGTTATGCTACAGCTGTACAAAGATCTGGTACGGCCACATTTGAAGTATTGTCAACAGTTCTGGTCCTGCATTATAAGAACGATGTTGACGCGTTGGAAAGAGTGAAGAGGGGATTTTCTAGCATGTTGCCTGGTATGGAAGGAATGTATTATGAGGAAAGACTGAGGGCCTTTAGGCTGTCCTCGTTGGAGAGAAGACTGAGAGGTGACTTAATAGAGACATACAAGATAATCAGAGGTTTAGATAGGGTGGACAGGGAGAGTCTTTTTCCAAGTATGGGGATGGCAAACAAGAGGGTCACAACTTTAAAGTGAGGGGAGAAAGGTATAAGACGGATGTCAGAGGTAGTTCCTTTACTCAGAGAGTAGTTAGGGCATGGAATGCTTTGCCTGTAACGGTGGTAGATTCGCCAAAATTAAGTGCATTTAAGTCGTCATTGGAGAGGCATATGGACGTATATGGAATAGTGTGGATGGGATGGGCTTCAGATTAGTATGACAGGGCTGCGCAACATCGATGGCCGAAGGGCCTGTACTGCACTCTCATGTTCTATGTTCTATATGCTACAGTTCCACATCAGCAATGTCATCAGCAATTGCTTGACGTTCAATCAGTTTAAAACAAGAACGGAGGGGGCGTCAGGAAAACGGAAGGGGAATAGTGGTTTGTGAGAGTTAACTACATGCCTCGTGGAGCAGGGTTCAATGTAGATACTGAATATCGTTTTTCCTTTTTACCTTGGTATACTGATCACTACGGATCAATGACCCAATATTGTCTGCCCTTTGTGTGTTGTTCTTTGTACATTGCACCTCGGCTCAGTGCTCCGGGGGACCACGCTATTTTAAATTTGGCACATTTTACTCAGGTCGGTTTTGCAGCTTCATATTAAGGCCCACAATTTTAGGAACACATAGTCACCATTCAGACCACCAAGTCTGTTCCGCTATTGAACGGTTTCATATATGATCTGATAACCTTGAACTGCACTTTCTTGCCTTTCGCCATAACGCTTAATGTCTTTGCTGTTTGAAGATCTACCGATCTCAGCCTCATTACACCTAATGACACTTCCTCAGAGCCTTCTGCTACAAGAAAGTCCACTGATACAGAACTGTCTGAGAGAATAAATGCTTCTTCGTCTCTATTTTAATTGTGAGATCCGCATTCTTATACGAAGTTAAAAATTGCACAACACCAGGTCATAGTCCAAAAGGTTTAATGAAAGCAATAGCGTTTGGAGAGCTGCTCCTTCATCAGGTGGCTGTGGAGTACACAGTGGTAAGGTACAGAATTTATAGCGAAAGGTTACAGTGTCATGTCACTGAAATTAGACATTGGAAAAATACCTTGATTGCTTGTTAAGTCTTCCATATGTTAGAATGACTATGTTAGGTTCATTTCTTTCTTATGTAAATCGAAAAACGTTCTTTTAACAGTTATATTCTCAGGTGGACTTTACCAGTTAGTGTCAGCACAGATAATATGTTGAAGGTGCTAGTCCATGCCATAATATTTAGACTGATGCTCATCTAAAAAAACAACATGCTGCAGACAAGGATGCCTTAAGACATGGTACATTGGTGAAGCTGAGCAGAGGCGACAGCAATGGAACGGGCGCTGCACATCAATCAACAGACAGGTGTTCCCCTTCCCAGTTGGAGAACACTTCAGTGATCCAGGACATTCGACCTCGGATCTTTGGGTGACAATTCTCCAAGGCGGTCTTCGGAACAGGCAGCAGCTAAAAGTGCCCCCGCAGAGACTGATAGCTAAATTCGGTACCCATGGTCATTGGGTTCATGTCACAGTACAGGTGATCGCATTGCCCTATCTACAAACACAGACCCTCCTACACACGAGTGCGCACGCGCGCGTGCACACACACACACATACGTCTGTGGGGTGAATTTGTACTTGCAGAGTTACATTGTACTTTGCTCAAAAACTGCATGAATCCATGTAAGTCTCTGGTAACTCATTTTTATAAATTAGAATCATTCTAAACATTATGGAGCAGACAGCAGCACATGGGGGCAGACACCAGTTGTTAAACTTCACCTGAGAATGAAACATTAAAATAAAAATGTTTTGCACTTTACATATGAAAGAAGTGAAGCTCACATGGTCATTCTAACAGATCGGAGACTTAGCAAACAATCAAGGTATTTTTCAATGTACAATTTCAGTTACGACACTATCCGAGTGAATCTCTCCTGCAACTCTCCCAGTGCGATCTCATCCCTGGAAAATTCTAGCACTGAGCCGAATGAACATATTTCTATTCTTTAACAGCATCGGGGGTGGCTCTGCAGCACTTATTGCCTTCCGGTTTGGAGTCACGTGGACGCCAGACCAGTTAAGGACGGTAGTTTCCTTCCCTCAAGGACGTCAGTGAAACACATGGGTTTTTCAGACAACGTATTCTTAATTCTAGGCATTTATTGCATTCACATACTATCATCATCGTGGTGTGGTGAGAATCCAACCCTTCTGCCCAGAATATTTCCTGGCTTTGCTGTGTTAACAATCCAGCGATAATACCACAAGGCTATCGCAGAAAGCCCTCATGGCGGATCTTTTCCAATAGAGTCTCTTTTCCCCAATTATTCCTTATGCCCTTTTATTGAGCCTCACACTCCAATAATCTCTTGTCCATGTTAGTAAAAGCTGCTAAAAGAGAATTGATCTCATTGCCAAGGTATCCAAACGGATCGAATGATTTGAAGGTGCCAATGAAGAGATTGGGGCAACAGTGAGAGAAACGGCACAGACTGGATGGTATCAACGTGAAAGTGTATGTTAGATTGTGCAATGCCTCAGTCAAATGGGATGAGGGACGGAAAAGAGAGTTAGGGAGAGTGCGAGGGAGAGACATCTTCGAGAACTTTTGGGTTTAAATCCTGATACATGAAACGCAGAAATATCAGAGAGCAAAATTCGATGGAAAACAGATCATCACCTCGGAGAATATTGTCTTGTAAAAACGATTAATTTCTGACCGTGTTACACCAAAAGTAAAACTTTGAGAGAACTGACCGCCATGCTGTGGATTCGAGCTGAGGTCGCTGCAATCACAATGCAGAATGCGAACTACTAAACGGTTATAGCATTCCACAGACCACACTTATAAACTGCAACCAGTATGGTAGCAGAGGAAATGTCAGGAAGAATGTACAATATCAGGACTTAGCGACAGGCATGTGGGAACGCAGAATGAACCGAATCTTTAACTTTAGCGTCCCCAGAGACTGTGGAGATTCCATGAATGAGAGGACAGGAGAATGGGATTAACGAAACTCTCCAACTCTTGGCAGAGTGCAGAATTTTGTTGAAACGTATGCTTCAATAGCATTATATTTGAATATCGGCTACTTCATCACTTTGCTCACACAAGGCAGGACCAATTGCTGCATGCAATCACACATCATTCCAGTTCCAGACCCGGAATCAGAGAAACTGTGTGAAGCATGCACGAAGATCCAATTGGAAACTGGGATGGAATGACAGGAGAGAGGCACATGTATTTCCAAGGTTGGGACAGCTCCTGGTCAAAAGCGGGGCGGAAGGGAATACTTGCCCCCATTTATAATATTATGATCATAAACACTACATGTTGCTGAGACAGCCGAATGGCGCATCTTAAGCGTGTGGAGACTTTAACTTTGGGGTGACAATGTTCGAAATTTCATTTTCCTGTTTGGGTCAGTGGTTTTGAAATTTTCATCTGCTTTTGTTCGCATCAACTCAGAATCAGCTTCTTGTTCCCAATAAATACTGCAACCTGGAGAAGGTGGTGTTGTGGTTATATAATAAACTACTCATCCTTGGGGACTCACACACGGAACTGGTAATGTTAAAGTTCGATGAATAAAACCTGGAATGAAAGCCTGATCTCAGGAACAGAGAACATGCCTTTAATTTCCTGCAATCCCATTTATACATGTCGCTTATACAGGGGATGCTACCATCTTTACCCAATCCTGCCTACTTGTGTCTCCAGGACCTGAACAAAATAGCTGACCCTTAATCCGAGAATGAAAACCGTGTGGGAAAGCAGGCCATTCAGCCCTTGCAGTCGACACTATCCCTCTGAAGCACATCCTATCAGACACACACTCCATACCGATTCCATTCCCCTTCATTTCCCATGACTGATCCCAGTAACCTTCACACCTACAGACTGTGGGAGGAAACTCACACAAGCAAAGAGAGAATGTGCAAACTGCACACAGTCACACGAGACTGGGATCGAATCCATGTCTCTCGAGCAGCGAGGCAGCAGCGAATCAGGATGAACAACAAATGCTGTCCTGACCAGCGACATCCACACCCTGTGGGTGTATCAGGAAGAATAAAAACACATTCACAACATGGACAACGGGACTTACATCTGCGCTAATATGATTTCAACCAATCGTTCATCCTGGGTAGATACAAAGACACCGATATCACAGAGAAACCAGGGCAATGCGGGATTCAATTACCTGCTGAAGTGGAAACTCATCTACTCAGTCAAACTAGGGACAGAATATTCAACATTCCCGTGTATGGGAAGGGCTCAATGAGCAGAAGAACCTCGAGATTTACCAGCAAGATTACATATCCCAGATGGAGATCAATTAAACTGTCAACGCTGCTGTTAATCCCAACCAGCTGCCAGTTTCATAGCGTCAAAGTCATAGACTCACACAGCATGAAAACAGGCCTTTCACTCCTACAAGCTCATACTGAACATAATGCCAAACTAAATGAGTCGCATCTGATGGCTCTTGTAACTGCTGAGGGTTAATAATGCCCTTGTGATATTATTACTGCATTGTTAATATGAATGTCCAGATATAATTCTGTGGACACGGGTTCAAACCCTGGCATGGCAGATGCTGGAATTTTATTTCAACAAATACCTAGAGTCTAATGATGATGTTGAATCAGTTGTTGTAGATCTGATTCACTAATGCCTGATAGGGAAGGAAACTGCCATACTTATCTGGTCTGGCTGGTATGTGATTCCAGATCCATAATATCGTGGTTGATTCTGAACTTCCCTCTGTGCAATAAATTATGTACTAGGCATGAATGAATAGCTTTTGTTAATCCCACTGATACTTTCCAATTCATTTATCGATCCAAATATCCTGTAAATATTGTAAATGTACTTTCATTCATCACTGCCTCAGGAAGTGAATTGCACACATAAACCATCCTCTGTTAAAAAAAATGCCTCTCATGTCTTATTTTAAATCCCTCTTTTCACTTTAAACATTTGCCCTCTCGTCTTGAAGTCCCCCTCCTTGGAGAAAAGACAGTTACAGTTAACTCGAGCCGAACTCTCAATAATTTATAAATTTCTATCAGGTCGCCTTTCAAACTCCAGTGCTCGAGTGAAAATATTCTCAGTCTGTCCAGCCTTTCGTTATAAGACAAACCTTCCCCACTCGCCATGCGCTGATATACCTGTTCTAAACCTACTCCATCTGAATAATTTCCTTGCTATTACTTGGTGACAAGAACTGGACACAGTATTCCAGAAGAGGCATCACCCAATATCCTATTCAACTTCAACATAACGTACCAACTCCTACGCTCAAAGGACAGAGCAACGAAGGCAAGATGACATTTTTTAAACCATTCTGTCTATATATGAAGCAAATTAAAATGAATTATGTACTTGCATTCCTGGCCTCCGTGTTCCACAACACGATGCAATGCCGGTCATTAATTGTATAAGCACTACTAATATTTGATGTAGCAAAATGCAATACCTTCCATTTATCAGATTGAACTTCATGTGACATTTTTCAGCCCAAAGACGCAATGGATTAAGATCCTTCTGGAACCTTAGATCACCTTCTTTACAGTCTCCAATTCTGCTGTCCTTTGCAAGCTGATGAACCATGGCTTCTTTGAGTTCTATTGTTTTCTCATACAGGTCAACGATTTTTAATTATTTGTCGTGGACATCATTTAGCTGTTTGCAAATCAGGTTACAATTAGTGATGTCGTTAACCATGAGGAAGAAAGCCATAGACTGCAGGGAGATTGGAAACAATTGGCAAGAAAATGCGCTGAAAGGAATTCAATCCAGTGAAGTGGGTGATAATGAATTTGAGGACGCACAATGAGAAAAGTGTGAATACTGAGTGGTTTAAAGTAATAAAAGAGAAATTAGAGTAGACATTCACGAATGTTTCAAGGTGATTGGACAAGGGATCAAGTGGTCTCGATGTTCTTGACAGGAGGTGGGAATATAAAAGCAGGGAAACGATGCTGGAACTTTAGCAACGGCCTATTCAAGATCAATGGACAGGGGAATCAGATGGGCGGAAGTGCGTTTTGCAGCTGCTGGAAATCAGAATCAAGATTAGAGTGGTGCTGAAGAAGCACAGCAGGTCAGGCAGCATCGAGATGCAGAAAGACATAACGTTTCGGGCAAACGCCCTTCATCAGGAATAAAGCTGGGAGCCTCGAGGGTGGAGCGATAAACGGGAGGACTGGGTCTGGGAAGAATTTAGCTGAGAGTGCAAGAGGTGGATAGAGATGGGGTTAAAGGAGATTGGTCGGAGAAGAGGGTGGAACGGATAGATGGAAAGGAAGATAGACAAGTCGGACAGGTCAGTAGGATGGTGCCAAGTTAGAAATTTGGAACTCGGATAAGGTGGCCGTGGGGAGATGAGGAAACTGGTGAAGACCACGTTGATACCCTGGGGTTGAGGGTCCCGAGGTGGAAGATCTGGCGTCTGGTGGTGAGGGAATGGCGGTGGAGGAGACCCAGGAACTGCATGTCCTTGGGAGAGTCGGGGACGTGGTAATTGATGGATTTGGTCATGGGGCGTTGGAGTTGGATTTTGCGGGTTCCCTGGAAATGTTCTCTGAAGCGCTCTCCGAGAATGTGTCTGTTGGCCCCAATGTAGAGGAGACCGCATGGCGAGCAACAGATGCAATAAATGACATGTGTGGAAGTGCACAAGGATATTTGATGGATGTGGAAGGCTCACTGGAGCCTTGGAAGGATGTGAGAGGGAAGATGTGGGTGCAGGTTTTGCAATTCCTGTGATGGCAGGGGAAGGTGCCGTGTGGGGAGGGTGGGTTTTTGGAGGGCGTGAACTTGACTAGGTCGTCGTGGAGGAAAGAGTCTTTGTGAAAAGTGGATAGGGGTGGGGAGGGAAATATAAATTTCCCTGTCACTGCAGGAATTGCAAAACCTGCACCCACATCTACCTCCTCACCTCTGTCCAAGGCTCTAATGGAGGCTTCCACATCCATCAAAGTTTCTACTGCACTTCCACACATGCCATTTCTTGTATACGGTCCTCCCGATGCGGTCTCCTCTGAGTTGGAGAGAGGAGATGTGTTCTCACACAACACTTCAGAGAATATCTCCAAGATACCCGCAAGAATCAAACCCAGTGCCCCATGGCCAAACATTTCAACTCCTCCTCCCACTCTCCCGAGGCCATGAATGTCCTGGGCCTCCTGTATCGCCACTGCCTCACGACCCGATGCCTGGAGGAAGAAAGCCTCATCATCTGCCTCGGGACCCTTCAACACCATGGTATCAATTTGGACTTCACCCGTTGCCTCATTTCCCCTCCCGCTACCTTACCCCAGTTCCCACTTTCCAGCTCAACTCCGTCCGCCTGGCTTGTCCCACCTGTGCATCTTCATTCCCACCTATTCACTCCACCTACTTCTCTGACATATCATGTTCACCCCCCACCCGCATCCACTTACAGCACTCTCAGCTACCTTCTCCCCAGCCCCACCCCCTTCCCATTTATCTCTCCATCCCATGTGCTCCCAGTCTCATTTCTGATGAAGGTTTTTGATTGAAACGTTCATTTTTTCCTGCTCCTCAAATGCTGCCGGACCTGCTGTACTTCTCCAACACCACTCCAATCTTGAGGGGAGTCAGTTGATTGAGTGGATTTTCAGATATTTTCTATTGTTGACCACAGGCTGTGGATGATAGCAGAACTTTAGTAACCAACAGGTCAGGGAACAGCTAAAGGACTGAGCACAAGTCTGGTCACGGCATGAGTCAACATTTTTCTTAAAATTGTAAGATAAAAGATGGAAGGCTGGAGTATGCAACTTTGCCCATCAAGGCCGTTTCACTAATGAGTTTCTCACTGATTCCTTTCCAAGTCAGGGTGCTATGGGCCTTGGAGGGGAACTTGAAAACGGTGGCGTTTTGTTGCATCTTCCAACCTTGTCCTTATAGTCAGTACAGCTGTTGAGCTTTGAAGGTTGTCAAAAATGCCCGAATGACTTACTCCAGTGCATCTTATAGTTGGTGAACTCTGCTGCAATTGTGCCTTAGCGGTGAAGGGAATGAATATTGCAGGTGTTGAAGAGAGTACACTCAACTGACTGCATTGTCGTGGATGGTGTCCAGTTCCTTAAGTGTTATTGAAGTTACACCCATCTAGGCAAATGGAAAGAGTTATATTCCACGTCTCATTTGTGCCTTGCAAACGATGTAGGATTCACAGAACAAAGAGTTGAGTTTATAATCAAAAAATGTCTCAAGAGCATGTTATTGTTGTCAAAGTGTTTATGTAGCCAGTTTCTATAAGTTTTCTCCCCCGAAATAATAGCTCTGTGGACGATTACACGGGGTAATTTGTTTACAGTAAAGTTATTGAATGTCAATGAGATATGATTAAATTCTCATTTGTCAACGTGATCATTACTCTATTTCGTCCTTGTGTGGACCAATCTGATTCCAGTCACTGTCTGATTTCAAGATCCAATTGTCGTCTGTGCTTGAAATTTCAACCGTTTCTTCACGTAAATGTCTCCACCTGCCTTAATAACATGTAAGGACGCTAAAGGGGACAGCAGAGATTAATGAACATGTTGTCAACACTGGAGAAAATGGAGCTTCGTGGAATGATTGGTTAGGCTGGGATTATTCTCCTTGAAACAAAGGAGAGGGAGGGGAGCTCTATAATCACATAGTAACATTTATAAACGTTCAATATTCATGGGATCTTGACAGGGTAGAGACGGGCAGGTGGTTCACCCTCTGGTATGAGGAGAGCACCAGAGAACATGAACTAAGAATTAGATATTGCCTATTTAATTCAGAAATGAGGAGTAATTTATTTGCTCAGGATCCAGTGAATCGGTGGAATTCCTTGCCGAAATTGTTGTTGAGGCTGAGTTGTTGTGTATTTTCAAACTGTGCCAGACAGATATTTAACCAGAAAGATTATGAAGCTTTGTCGTGGCAATGCTGGAGAATGGAGTTGAGGATTATCAGATCAGCCATGAGTTCGTTGAATGGTGGAGCAGACTCAATGGGCTGAATGGCCGACTTCCATTCGTACATCATTTGGTCTAACGCCCTAATTGATTGATACCTTTAGAATTCTGAGGGGATGGAATGAAGTAATAGAAAAGGTTTCTCAAACTGATCAGACAGATCAGGAACTAAGCTCATAATTTCATGACCAGGAAATGTGCTGTGACCTGGATACAACAAATGGCACTGGGCACGCCGACGATGGGTATGTGCAGATGTTGTGATTGCTAAAGAAAATTGGTGGGTCTAATATTGTTGCCAACTGGGTGATCACGCTGGATGATTGATCGCGGTATGATTCACATAGCAAAAGGTTGTGAAATAATGAAAAATTCGTTTCATTGGAAAAGTTTTCTGCGGTTCCAATTCAATTGACTGTTAAGAATACTGATCAGAACTTTGTGTGGAGTGTTACATTAAAATTCACAATCCCACTGGATAAACTATTGCACCTGATCTCTCCTTATTCGTACCCCTTTCATTCGATGTAAATTCATAGAACGTCAAGATGGAATGAAAGGAGAAAAGAAACGTTTGCACTCCTTTTCATTATCCCAATGTAACTTACAACAGAATCAAATTGCTTTATTTCGACTTTGATGAGGTATCGATTTATCACAAATCTCCGGTGCAATGAAGGGCAAGAGCAAGATTCTCCACGTTAAATGTTGCATTCAATTTTGCTCCGAATTTATTTCAGCTTAAAGAAAATACTGATGAGAAAAACAGAAGGTTGAACTACAAAACAAGATGGCAGTTTTGATGCTCAGTTACTTTGGCAGATTTCAATGGGTATCAAATGAACCCAACATCATGGCGATCGTCCTCCCATCTTTAAGGCATGGGATTAAAGCAGGAACTCGATCTCCAAGAGACGGGTCACTTCCTATTCATTATGGAATAGCTGTCCTAGACAATAGACAAAATCTGCTCAGTTCCATTTATAATGCTTCATGTGGAATATTAATAGAAATCTTTCAAAACTATGAGTTTTTTTTGCTGAATCTTACTCAGCTGCAGACGTTTCCGATATTCCTTTGCACCTGAAGTCGTCCAAATTAGATATTGTTTCCTCGCACCTTCTAGCCCCTACACCCTCCTTTACACTTTTACCTGGCCACAGGCTATCTCTCACCTGTTGAAACTCACTGCTTCTGTGACTCTAAATGTGCCTTTCCAAATATTTTGGAAACGGATTGTCTGAGTGACAGAAATTCTACTCCCATTATGTCTTTGTCCTACATCGATGGTTTTGAAATCTTGACCTTCAGAAATTTATGAACTTGAAAGAGTCAATTTGTCACATATTTACTCTCTCCAAACCTCATATACTCTGGAAAACTTCCATTCGGTTTTCCTTGGTTTAGTTTCAAATTTTCCAAAACACAAATAAATAAAATTCCATCCCCACTAAATACCGTCAGCATCGTCTCCAATGTCTTAGCAGCCCAGTAAATGCTGGCAGTGTCCTCTCTGATTGAATCACAGATTCCCCCTACAACGCAGAAAGTACAGTTCAGCCAATCGAGTCTATAGGGAGACTCTGAACAGCATCTCAACCAGACCTAGCTCCCGTCTCTATCCCCGCAGCCCTCTGGCTTGTGATTTCAAATAAACCTGCTGGAATAAAACCTGGCATCGTGTGACTGCTGACCTTATCACCGCGTTACCCATGGCTAATTCACTAAACTTACTGAATTCACTCCCTGGACACATCAGCGCAATATAACATGGGCGATCCACCTAACCTACAGACTTAAGAGCAGTGTGAACCACTGAGCAAATGTACCATCACATTGACCACTATCTGTATCATGTGTAACGGCTTTACACACTGGCAACTCCGCCTAGTGAAAGCAAGCTGCGCCCACCAACCCGAATTCAATGCATCCAAACGCGGTTCTACGCTGTACAACCTCAGTAGTTCTGCTGGAAATGTCTCTGCGCTCAGATCTGAATAGGTTTATTCTGTTTTCTTCCTCTGATTCCTGCTTTAAATAAACATATCAGTCAGGAACAACTCTATATAATGGTTTTCATTGCAACACAAACACAATGTGCAGTTTGCTGAAGTTACGTGTTTGCACTTTCACTGACACTCCGTCTCCCCAGGGGCTGCAGCCCTACCCCAATTGATTCAGACAGCACTGTCCTTCCTGTGATATGTCCCATCGAGAATGGAAGGCCAGCCATGAATAACCTTCACTGGGGAACAGAGCGACAGGTTTAAAACTTGACGATGCCCCCAGGGGAGAAATGAGCCCTGTGACGGGCGGGGACACTAACCAGGATACTGTGGAGGATGACAACATCAAAGGAGGCCCTTCAGCCTGTTATGGCCTCACTTGTCAAACACAACTGCTTAACGACCTGAATCACGTTTTCCATCGTTTAGCCCATAATCTGACATGTTTTGGCATCGCAAATTAACATCTCAATTTTTTTTAAGGTTAGAATGATATCCGCTTCTCTGACCCTTTCCGCAAATCTACTCAAACCTTTCTGCCTTTTCCCGAAATCTCTTGGCCCCAGTGTTCGATCCCTCCATCAATAACAAAAGCTTCTTTCAGTCTATCCTATCCATATCCCTCAGTATTTAGTACATCTCAGTCATGTCTGCTCCAATCTCCTCTGCTTGGCGACAAACAACCCCAGTCTGTCCAATCTCTCCTCACAACTGAAACTCTTCAGCCCAGACAATATCCCAGTGAATCTCTCCTGCAACGTTCCCAGTGCGATCACATCCATGCAGTACTCTGAATTGCAGAACTGCACACAGTAATCTTGCTAGGGACGAATGAACTTTTTTTTATCTATTCTGTTACAGTATGAGGGCGTCGCTGGCTCGGCAGTATTGATTGGTATCCCTAATTGCACAGCGGGCAGTTGAGACTCAACCATATTGTCGTGAGTCTGGAGTCACATGGAGGCCCGAGCATGTAAGAATGACAGTTTAATTCCTTAAATGACGTCAGATGGTTTTGTTTTTTTTTCAACAATTGAACATGGATATATAGGAGTTATAAGATTCGTAATTCCAGATATTTATTGAATCCCAATTCTACCACCGAGCATGGTGGAGTCAAACACGGGTCCCTAGTGTCTGAATTAACAGTTCAGTGTTCAGTGGTAATAGCGCTTGGCCATTGCAGAAAAGCAGTGAAACTGATCTTATCCAATTAAGTCACTTTTCCCCGATACTGTTCTGTGCCATTTTTCTGACCTTGACCTCCCCAATAATATCTGGTCCATATCAGTAAAAGCTGCGATATGAGCATTGATCTCACAACAGTGGTAACCATTTGGATCAAATGATCTGCAGATCCCGATGGTCGGGTTAGGGCACGTTCACCCAGCAACAGTGACCCCAGCCACACAGACTGATCGGTATCAATCTGAGAGTCAGTGTTAGATTCTGCAATACCTTAGTGAAATAGGAAATGACTCCGCAAACACATGAGGAAAGAGCAGCGCTCCGAAAGCTAGTGCTTCCATTAAACCTGTAAGACCATAACCTGGTGTTGGGCCATTTTTGACTTTGTACTCCATAGTCCAACACCAGCATCTCCAAATTAACGAAATGCGGGTATGGGATGGAAAGTTCGGTTAGTGATCGTAGGAGGGAAGAAATCTCTGAGAACGGGTGGATTTGAATTCTGACATATGAAACACAGAGATGTGAGAGGGCAGAGCTTGAAGGGAAAAAAAATCACCTTGGAGGAAATCAAAATACTAGAACAACTGATTCATGTGGGCTTCACAGAAGACTGGGACACATAAAGCAATTACTGCCGTGACTCGGATTCGAACCGAGCTTACTGCGACCACAACGCAGAGTACTAACCACTATACGATCACGGCAGCCCACAGAGGAACACGCTAAGTGCATGCAATAAGTACAGTGTCATAAGAAATATTAGGCAGCGCACCAAATGCACGATATCAGTGCTTAGCGAACAGTTGCAGATATGTGGGAACTCAGAATGGGCTGGCGGTTTAACATAGGTTCCCCCAGTGGCTGTGGTGATTCCATCATTAATGTGTTGAAGGCTGAGATCAATAGATTTCTACAAAACATCAAAGATTCCGGGGACAGTGCAGCTTTTGTTACCTGCACATCTACCAATAACATTTATTGTGTCCGTTGCACCCAGTGCAGTCTTTGGTACATTGGGGAGACTGGGCGTCTCCAAACAGACCGCTTTAGGAAACGTCTCCGGGACACCCGCACCAATCAACCACACCGCCCCGTGGCCCAACATTTCAACTCCCCCTCCCACTCTGCCGAGGACATGGAGGTCCTGGGCCTCCTTCACCGCTGCTCCCTCACCACCAGACACCTGGAGGAAGAACGCCTCATCTTCCGCCTCGGTACACTTCAACCCCAGGGCATCAATGTGGACTTCAACAGTTTCCTCATTTACCCTTCCCCCATCTCACCCTAGTTCTAAACTTCCAGCTCAGCACTGTCCCCATGACTGGTCCGGACTTGTCCTCCCTGCCTATCTTCTATTGCACCATTCCCTTCCACCCTCCCCCCAGACCAATCACCTTCATCCCCTCCCCCACTTAACTATTGTACTCTATGCTCCTTTCTCCCACCCCTACCCTCCTCTCACTAATCTCTCCACCCTTCAGGCTCTCTGCCTGAATTCTTGATGAAAAGCTTTTGCCCGAAAAGTCGATTTTACTGCTCCTCGGATGCTGCCTGAACTGCTGTGCTCTTCCAGCACCACTAATCCAGAATCTGTTTTCCAGCATCTGCAGTCATTGTTTTTACCAATTTTTTGTTGAAATGTATACTTCAATAGCAATGCAGTTTACCATCGGTTACTTCACGAGTTTCCCCACACAAGGCAGTAACCACTGCTGCCACATGGGCCCATTTCCCAGCCCCAGAATCAGAGGAACTGAGTGGCGCAGTCGCAAATAACCAACTTGAAATCAAGATGGGAATGAGGTTGCAGAGATACTCGATGGCTCAAGTGATGCAACCGGAGAAAGCGCGGTGTTTCTATGATGGTTTAGAGGCGTAAGCAATTCCGAGGTTGGGAGTGCTTCTAGTCAAAGGCGGGGCAGAGGGGAAAATTTGTTCCCGTTTATAATAACAGCAATCGACATTGCATCTTGCTGAGACAGCTGAGTGACATAACTGGAGCATGGGCTGGTTTGAAGTTTAATTTTGCTTCATTATCACCCAGTTCCCTGGAATGAATTGCTTTCACCAGTTTTATTTCCAATTGTTTGATATCTCCCTGCAGTCTACGGCTTTCTTCCTCATGGTTAATTGCATGACTAACTGTTGTATGATCTGCACACTGCTAATTCACGGCCACTACAAGTAAATAGGAATCATTGATCTATATGAGAAAACAGTGGAACTCACTGCAGGCATGCTTCATAAGTTTGCAGGCGACACCAGAATTGTAGACAGTGGAGAAGATTATCTAAGTTTCAAAAGGATCTTAATCCAATGAGTCGTTGTACTGAAAAATGTAACATGGAGTTCAATCTGGATAAATGGAAGATATTGCATTTGGTACAGCAAAAATAATATGGCTTTGCGTATGTTGGAGAGCATGGAAGCTAGGTGTACAGGTACATAATTCCTTGTAATTTGCATTACCAAAAGACAAGATGGTTCAAAGGCAATTAACATACTTCCCTTCATTGCTCAGTCCTTTGTGTATAGTAGTTGGGACGTTATGTTGAAGTTTTGCAGGACATTGATGAGGCGTCTTCTGGAATATTATGTCCAGTTCTGGTCGCCCATTTGTAGGAATGATATTATTCAGCTGGTGTAGGTTCACAAAAGGTATATACGCTTGTTGCCTGTGGAAGGTTTGAGTTATAATGAAAGGCTGGATAGGCTGAGACTATTTTAAGATTCGAGATCGGGGTGCTGGAAAACCACATCAGGTAAGGCAGCATCCCAGGAGCAGGAAAATATTTTTTTTTCGCGCAAGTGCCCTTCACCAGGCTCTTCCCCGAAACGTCGATTCTCCTGCACCTCAAATGCTGCCTGATCTGCTGTGCTTTCCCAGCACAACATTCTCGACTCTGATCTCTCATCTGCAGTTCTCACTTTCTCCTAGTTGAGAGTGTTTTCACTCTAGCTTAGGGGTTTGAACGGCGACCTGACTGAAGTTTATGAATTATTGAGAGACAAGTTTAGAGTTAACGATGGCGGCCTTTTCGCAGGAGGGGAATGTCAAGACGAGATGGCATATGTTTAAGATTAAAAGAGAGATTTTTTTAAAAAAAAGACATGTGCGGCATTTTTTTAGGGACGGTGTTTTAGGGACGGTGTAATTAACTTGCTGAGGAAGTGATTGATGAGGGAATGTTTGCAGCATTTAATGGACAATTGATTCCAAACATGAATGGGAAAGTGGGATTTTAAAAATAAATGTATTCATGCCTAGTACGTCAGTTATTTCCCAGAGCGCATTTAAGAGTCAACTACAGTATTATCCGTCTGGAGTCTCATGTGGGACGGAGCAGATGAATATGACAATTTGCTTCCTGAACTGGCATGAGTGAATCAGATGGGTTTTTCCACACATCTTTTTCAGGTCATCACGAGACTCTTCAATTCCAGGTGCTTATTGAATTCAAACTCCACTATCTGCCATGCCAGGACCTGAACTATTTGTCCACAAAATATTACCTGGGCTTTGGATAAACAACACAGTAATAAAGCTACAAGGGCCTTATCACCACTCAGCGGGAACAGGAGGAGGCAGACGGGAATGGGTTAGTTTGGCAGTATGTTCAGCATGGATCGGTTGCACTGACAGGCCTGTTTTCATGTTGTATGACTCTGACTGACGCTATGGAGCAGGCAGCTGGTTGGGATTAACAGCCGCATTGACATCATAATCGAACACCTGATGGGATATGTGATCCTGCTGGAGTCTCCGGAGGTTGGTTTGCTCAGTCATACCTTCCCACACACGGGACTGGTGAACGGTCTCTCCCCAGTGTTACTGATTAAATGAGATTCCATTTCTATGGTTAATTAACTCCCTTCCAGCAGTTCCCACATTGCCCTGCTTTCTCTGTGGTATCAGTGTCCTTTTTTTCTACACAGCGTGAACGATCCTTTTAAATTGTGTCCACACAGATACCAATCCTGTTTTCCATGTTGTGAATGTGTTTTCATTCTTCCTCATTCACCCACGGGGTGTGCGTATCACTGGTGATGACAACATTTATTCTTTGCCCCTCGTTCGTTGCTGTCTGGCTACACCACAAACCCGGATGTGATCCCAGCCTCGGGTGTCTGTCTGTGGGGAATCTACACATTCTCTTTGTGTTTGCGTTTTTATTTCTCCCTCTGACCAAAGATGTGTCAGTTACAGATTTCAACAATGGGAAATGCAGGCTTATGGGGCATGGAATACCGTGGGGACTGGTGGAATGGGCTTCGGCTGTACCGTGTGGACTGGCAGGGCCGATTTGACTGCTTCCCCACGCGGAGGAGATTCTTGAATTCAGGGTCAGCTCATGTTTTTCTGGTCCTGGAGTCTCTCGTAGGCAGGACTTGGTGAAGATGGTTGAATCCCCTGCATCGGGGACATGAATGAATGGGATTGCAGGAAATTAAAGTCATGATCTCTGTTCCTGAGGTCAGGCTTGTATTTCATGTTTTATTTGTCGAACGTAAACATCAAAATTTCCGGTGTCCCAACCCCCAAGGATGACTAGTTTAAAATATCACCGCCAGCAGCACCTTCTCCAGGTTGAAGTCTTGACTGTGTGGAAGAAACTGAGCTGAT
>NW_027310844.1:42390-44088 GCF_047496795.1 Chiloscyllium punctatum | reverse complement strand
CCGCGTTAGAGGTCTCAATGTCGGCTTCAGCAGTCACATTCAATCCCATTCCCGTTTGGACCTCTTCCCGCCGATGGAAATGCACAAAATTCGGCCTGAACACGCGGGACGCTCCCCCCTCGAAGGCGAGACCGTCGCCAGAACCGCCGGGTCAAATCCGGCCGAGCTACCCGCGTTAGAGGTCTCAATGTCGGCTTCAGCAGTCACATTCAATCCCATTCCCGTTTGGAACACTTCCCGCCGTTAACAATGCACGATATTCGGCCTGAACACGCGGGACGCTCCCCCCCTCGAAGGTGAGACCTTCGGCAGAACCGCCGGGTCAAATCCTGCCGAGCTACCCGCGTTAGAGGTCTCAATGTCGGCTTCAGCAGTCACATTCAATCCCATTCCCGTTTGGACCTCTTCCCGCCGATGGAAATGCACAAAATTCGGCCTGAACACGCGGGGCGCTCCCCCTCGAAGGCGAGACCGTCGCCAGAACCGCCGGGTCAAATCCGGCTGAGCTACCCGCGTTACAGGTCTCAAAGTCGGCTTCAGCAGTCACATTCAATCCCATTCCCTTTGGAACACTTCCCGCCGTTAACAATGCACGATATTCGGACTGAACACGGGGGCCGGTCCGCCCTCGAAGTCAACACCGTCCGCAGAACCGCGGGGCAAATCCGGCTGAGCTACCCCGCCCCCGAACACTCAAAGTCCCTCTGAAGCCTTGCATTCGCCTCCTTGGAAAATTGACGTCAAACATTACCAAAATCGGGGGCACGAGCACTAAAGCTAAGTCTCACCCTTTCCCTATCCCTAACCAGGAACCGAACGCCCACCCTCAGCCTCACACCAACGCCGGTGCCACTCCAGACAGACACACCCTTCAAAACCACACCCATCCGGCCATGCAACTCAAAAAGGTCCAAATTCAGAAACACCCCCTTCAAAAGGCACTCCATCCTCGGCCACACCACCGGGACATGCTCCCCTCGGCGATAATTAAGCCCCCACCACTATTTGAAGCCAACCGCAGCCGCAACTCGAACGGAGAAATCAGTAACCAATTCAAAAATGCGCTTGGTTACTGATTTCTACTGAGCCGAAAAAATTCTAAGTGTCGGTGGTTACTGATTTATACCAACCCGAAAAAATTCTAAGTGTCAGTGGTTACTGATTTATACCAACCGAAAATATTCTAAGTGTCAGTGGTTACTGATTTATACCAACCCGAAAAAATTCTAAGTGTCAGTGGTTACTGATTTATACCAAGTCGAAAAAATTCTAAGTGTCAGTGGTTACTGATTTATACCAACCCGAAAATATTCTAAGTGTCAGTGGTTACTGATTTATACCAACTCGAAAAAATTCTAAGTGTCAGTGGTTACTGATTTATACCGACCCGAAAAAATTCTAAGTGTCAGTGGTTACTGATTTATACCAACTCGAAAATATTCTAAGTGTCGGTGGTTACTGATTTATACCAACCCGAAAATATTCTAAGTGTCAGTGGTTACTGATTTATACCAACTCGAAAAAATTCTAAGTGTCGGTGGTTACTGATTTATACCAACTCGAAAATATTCTAAGTGTCGGTGGTTACTGATTTATACCTACCCGAAAATATTCTAAGTGTCAGTGGTTACTGATTTATACCAAGTCGAAAATATTCTAAGTGTCAGTGGTTACTGATTTATACCAACTCGAAAAAAT
>NW_027310844.1:19890-27390 GCF_047496795.1 Chiloscyllium punctatum | reverse complement strand
AGAATGGACGGAAAGAGCCGGGTAAGCCTTTCAAAAGATTCGACCACGTGCCGAAAACTTTAGACTTCCGTGAGCTCTCCGGCTTGCACCGAGACCCGAAGTCGACGTGCTAAGCACCACGGGACCCCTTTCGCCTGCAGGTCCCGAGCCGCCTTTATTTGCTGTTACGAGCATCGTGTGCCCCATACCTGCGTGACGAGCACCGCAGGGCGGCAGAGCCATCGCACTTGGCCGGGTGGCAGAGGAGGACCAGACTATTCACAGATAGCGGCCCAACGACTCCCAGAGCCGGTCGTGCGGCGCGCGAGGTCTGCTCTCATCACAAGAGGCTTTAGGGAGTGCTCAGGCAAGGGTCAGCCCGCAGCCTTCCTGGCAACACCCAGGGGAACCAGGCCACTCGCGTCTCTCGCCTTCATTTTCGACACGAGCGCCTGCGGAGGGCCACCACCCCCTCCGATTGTCAAGAGACCTCCGCACCGGCCTCTGACTTACTCTCAGAATGGACGGAAAGAGCCGGGTAAGCCTTTGAAAAGATTCGACCACGTGCCGAAAACTTTAGACTTCCGTGAGCTCTCCGGCTTGCACCGAGACCCGAAGTCGACGTGCTTAGCACCACGGGACCCCTTTCGCCTGCAGGTCCCGAGCCGCCTTTTATTTTTGTTACGAGTATCGTGTTCCCCAAACCTGGGTGACGAGCACCGCAGGGCGGCAGAGCCATCGCGCTTGTCCGGGTGGCAGAGGAGGACCAGACTATTCACAAATAGCGGCCCAACGACTCCCAGAGCCGGTCGTGCGGCAGGCGAGGTCTGCTCTCATCACAAGAGGCTTTAGGGAGTGCTCAGGCAACGGTCAGCCCGCAGCCTTCTTGGCAACACCCAAGGGAACCAGGCCACTCGCGTCTCTCGCCTTCATTTTGGACACGAGCGCCTGTGGAGGGACGGCCGGAGTCAACGTGGGGTTTGCCCGCCCTCCAATAGTGTCAAAAGACCGCCGCACAAGTCTCTGACTGACTCTTAGAACAGACAGAAAGAGTTTGTCAAATCTGTCAAAAAATTGACAAAGTGTCAAAAATTCGACTTCCAAGAGCTCTCCGGCATGCACTCATACCTGTCATTAAAGTGCTATGCCCGTGGAACCGTTTTTCGGATGCCTTTCAGAACGGTCCCGCGCCGCCATTTTGTTCTAAAAATCGTGTTCCCATATATCTCCGGGTACCCCGCCAACCTCACTGCGGAAAAACTACAAGTGGCACTGAATGGGTCTGAATTCCAAATTTGACTGCATCGGTCTGGAACTCGGTCCGGTCAAAACCGTTTGGATTTTTCTCGGTCCGGACTTCCGCGACAGACAAAGTTAAAGTTTTCGGGCTGCAGGCACAAAACGACAGCTGGCCATTTGCCGGGCTCAATTCACCCAATTCCTCCGGCACTTCGGAGCACATGTTCGGTGTAAGTTTGCGAATCTTTCCCGATGCTGCAGCATTTTCCTCCGCTGACACTTAGAATATTTTTCACACTTTGCTGAAAATTTTTCTAAGTGTTTTTTTCCAAGTTTTCCTGGTTACTGATTTCTTCTTTTTAAACATTTTTCTAAGTTTTTCTGGTTACTGATTTCTTCTTTTTAAACATTTTTCGCAGTTTGTCTGGTTACTGATTTCTTCTTTTTAAACATTTTTCGCCGTTTTTCTGGTTACTGATTTCTTCTTTTTAAACATTTTTCGCCGTTTTTCTGGTTACTGATTTCTTCTTTTTAAACATTTTTCTAAGTTTTTCTGGTTACTCATTTCTTCTTTTTAAACATTTTTCTAAGTTTTTCTGGTTACTGATTTCTTCTTTTTAAACGTTTTTCTGGTTACTCATTTCTTCTTTTTAAACATTTTTCTAAGTTTTTCTGGTTACTCACTTCTTCTTTTTAAACATTTTTCGCCGTTTTTCTGGTTACTGATTTCTTCTTTTTAAACATTTTTCTAAGTTTTTCTGGTTACTCATTTCTTCTTTTTAAACATTTTTCTAAGTTTTTCTGGTTACTCATTTCTTCTTTTTAAACATTTTTCTAAGTTTTTCTGGTTACTGATTTCTTCTTTTTAAACATTTTTCTAAGTTTTTCTGGTTACTGATTTCTTCTTTTTAAACATTTTTCTAAGTTTTCCTGGTTACTCATTTCTTCTTTTTAAACATTTTTCTAAGTTTTCCTGGTTACTCATTTCTTCTTTTTAAACATTTTTCTAAGTTTTCCTGGTTACTGATTTCTTCTTTTTAAACATTTTTCGCAGTTTTTCTGGTTACTGATTTCTTCTTTTTAAACATTTTTTCGCAGTTTGTCTGGTTACTGATTTCTTCTTTTTAAACATTTTTCGCCGTTTTTCTGGTTACTGATTTCTTCTTTTTAAACATTTTTCGCCGTTTTTCTGGTTACTGATTTCTTCTTTTTAAGCATTTTTCTAAGTTTTTCTGGTTACTCATTTCTTCTTTTTAAACATTTTTCTAAGTTTTTCTGGTTACTGATTTCTTCTTTTTAAACATTTTTCTAAGTTTTTCTGGTTACTCATTTCTTCTTTTTAAACATTTTTCTAAGTTTTTCTGGTTACTCACTTCTTCTTTTTAAACATTTTTCTAAGTTTTTCTGGTTACTGATTTCTTCTTTTTAAACATTTTTCGCCGTTTTTCTGGTTACTGATTTCTTCTTTTTAAACATTTTTCTAAGTTTTTCTGGTTACTCATTTCTTCTTTTTAAACATTTTTCTAAGTTTTTCTGGTTACTGATTTCTTCTTTTTAAACATTTTTCTAAGTTTTCCTGGTTACTGATTTCTTCTTTTTAAACATTTTTCGCAGTTTTTCTGGTTACTGATTTCTTCTTTTTAAACATTTTTCTAAGTTTTCCTGGTTACTGATTTCTTCTTTTTAAACATTTTTCGCAGTTTTTCTGGTTACTGATTTCTTCTTTTTAAACATTTTTCTAAGTTTTTCTGGTTACTGATTTCTTCTTTTTAAACATTTTTCTAAGTTTTTCTGGTTACTCACTTCTTCTTTTTAAACATTTTTCTAAGTTTTCCTGGTTACTGATTTCTTCTTTTTAAACATTTTTCGCAGTTTGTCTGGTTACTGATTTCTTCTTTTTAAACATTTTTCGCAGTTTTTCTGGTTACTGATTTCTTCTTTTTAAACATTTTTCTAAGTTTTTCTGGTTACTCACTTCTTCTTTTATAACATTTTTCTAAGTTTTCCTGGTTACTGATTTCTTCTTTTTAAACATTTTTCTAAGTTTTCCTGGTTACTGATTTCTTCTTTTTAAACATTTTTCTAAGTTTTCCTGGTTACTGATTTCTTCTTTTTAAACATTTTTCTAAGTTTTTCTGGTTACTCATTTCTTCTTTTTAAACATTTTTCGCAGTTTTTCTGGTTACTGATTTCTTCTTTTTAAACATTTTCCTAAGTTTTCCTGGTTACTGATTTCTTCTTTTTAAACATTTTTCTAAGTTTTCCTGGTTACTCATTTCTTCTTTTTGATCATTTTTCTAAGTTTTCCTGGTTACTGATTTCTTCGTTTTGAACATTTTTTCTAAGTTTTCCTGGTTACTCACTTCTTCTTTTCAAACATTTTTCTTCGTTTTTCTGTTTACTCATTTAGCACTTTCAGGCACTTTCCCATCATTTCCTCGTTCCCGATTTCACCCTTTAAAACGCTTTCGGGCATTTCCCTAAGTTTTGCGGTTCACTCGTTTGGGACTCACTGACACCTTCTCTAGCTTCCCTGCTCACTTTTTTCGTACTGTTGAGAAAATTCGAACCCTTTCCTTAACTATGCCGGTTACTGACTTCACCGCTTCAGACCCTTGTCCCCGTAATGAAAGATACCATTTCCCACCGTGGGAAATGCACGAAAATCGGACTGAACACGGGGGAGGCTCCCCCCTCGAAGGCGAGACCGTCGGCAGAACCGCCGGGTCAAACCCGGCCGAGCTACCCGGCTTACAAGTCTCAAAGTCGGTATGAGCAGTCACGTCCACCCCCATTCCCTTTTGGACCACTTCCCACGGTTCCAAATGCATGAAAATCGGCCTGTACACGGGGGAGGCACCCGCCTCGAAGACGAGACCGTCGGCAGAACCGCCGGGTCAAACCCGGCTGAGCTACCCGGCTCGGAAGCGCCAAAGTCGGGTTGAGCAGTCACATTCACTCCCATCGACGTTTGGACCACTTCCCACGGTTCGAAATGCACGGAAATCGGCCTGTACACGGGGGAGGCACCCGCCTCGAAGAGGAGACTGTCGGCAGAACCGCCGGGTCAAACCCGGCTGTGCTAACCGGCTCGGAAGCGCCAAAGTCGGGTTGAGCAGTCACATTCACTCCCATCCCCTTTTGGGCAACTTCCCACGGTTGGAAATGCATGGAAATCGGACTGAACACGGGGGAGGCTCCCCCCTCGAAGGCGAGACCGTCGGCAGAACCGCAGGATCAAACCCGGCTGAGCTACCCGGCTTACAAGTCTCAAAGTCGGTATGAGCAGACACGTCCACCCCCATTCCCTTTTGGACCACTTCCCACGGTTCGAAATGCATGAAAATCGGCCTGTATACGGGGGAGGCACCCGCCTCGAAGACGAGACCGTCGGCAGACCCGCCGGGTCAAACCCGGCTGAGCTACCCGGCTCGGAAGCGCCAAAGTCGGGTTGAGCAGTCACATTCACTCCCATCCCCTTTTGGACCACTTCCCACGGTTCGAAATGCACGAAAATCGGCCTGTACACGGGGGAGGCACCCGCCTCGAAGACGAGACCGTCGGCAGAACCGCCGGAACAAACCCGGCTGAGCTACCCGGCTTACAAGTCTCAAAGTCGGTATGAGCAGACACGTCCACCCCCATTCCCTTTTGGACCACTTCCCACGGTTCGAAATGCATGAAAATCGGCCTGTATACGGGGGAGGCACCCGCCTCGAAGACGAGACCGTCGGCAGACCCGCCGGGTCAAACCCGGCTGAGCTACCCGGCTCGGAAGCGCCAAAGTCGGGTTGAGCAGTCACATTCACTCCCATCCCCTTTTGAACCTCTTCCCACCGTTGGAAATGCACGAAAATCGGCCTGTACACGGGGGAGGCTCCCCCCTCGAAGGCGAGACCGTCGGCAGAACCGCCGGGTCAAACCCGGCTGAGCTACCCGGCTTACAAGTCTCGAAGTCGGGTTGAGCAGTCACATTCACTCCCATCGACTTTTGGGCAACTTCCCACCGTTGCAAATGCATGAAAATCGGCCTGTACACGGGGGAGGCACCCGCCTCGAAGTCGAGACCGTCGGCAGAACCGCCGGGTCCAACCCGGCTGAGCTACCCGGCTTACAAGTCTCAAAGCCGGGTTGGGCAGTCACGTTCACCCCCATTCCCTTTTGGATCACTTCCCACGGTTCGAAATGCACGAAAACCGGCCTGTACACGGGGGAGGGTCCGCCCTCGAAGGCGAGACCGTCGGCAGAACCGCCGGGTCAAACCTGGCTGAGCTACCCGGCTTACAAGTCTCAAAGTCGGGTTGAGCAGTCACGTTCACTCCCATCGACTTTTAGACCACTTCCCACGGTTCGAAATGCACGAAAATCGGCCTGTACACGGGGGAGGCACCCGCCTCGAAGACGAGACCGTCGGCAGAACCGCCGGGTCAAACCCGGCCGAGCTACCCGGGTTAGAAGCCTCAGAGTCGGGTTGAGCAGTCACGTTCACTCCCATCGACTTTTAGACCACTTCCCACGGTTGGAAATGCACGAAAATCGGCCTGTACACGGGGGTGGCATCCGCCTCGAAGACGAGACCGTCGGCAGAACCGCCGGGTCAAACCCGGCTGAGCTACCCGGCTTACAAGTCTCAAAGTCGGGTTGAGCAGTCACATTCACTCCCATCGACTTTTGGGCAACTTCCCACGGTTCGAAATGCACAAGATTCGGCCTGAACACGGGGGACGCTCCCCCCTCGAAGGCGAGACCGTCGGCAGACCCGCCGGGTCAAACCCGGCTGAGCTACCCGGCTCGGAAGCGCCAAAGTCGGTATGAGCAGTCACGTTCACTCCCATCCCCTTTTGGACCGCTTCCCACGGTACGAAATGCATGAAAATCGGCCTGTACACGGGGGAGGCACCCGCCTCGAAGACGAGACCGTCGGCAGAACCGCCGGGTCAAACCCGGCTGAGCTACCCGGCTTACAAGTCTCAAAGTCGGGTTGAGCAGTCACATTCACTCCCATCGACTTTTGGGCAACTTCCCACGGTTCGAAATGCACAAAATTCGGCCTGAACACGGGGGACGCTCCCCCCTCGAAGGCGAGACCGTCGGCAGAACCGCCGGGTCAAACCCGGCTGAGCTACCCGGCTTAAAAGTCTCAAAGTCGGTATGAGCAGTCACATTCACCCCCATTCCCTTTTGGACCACTTCCCACGGTTGGAAATGCATGAAAATCGGCCTGGACACGGGGGAGGCTCCCCCCTCGATGACGAGACCGTCGGCAGAACCGCCGGAACAAACCCGGCTGAGCTACCCGGCTTACAAGTCTCAAAGTCGGTATGAGCAGACACGTCCACCCCCATTCCCTTTTGGACCACTTCCCACCGTTGGAAATGCACGAAAATCGGCCTGTACACGGGGGAGGCACCGGCCTCGAAGACGAGACCGTCGGCAGAACCGCCGGATCAAACCCGGCCGAGCTACCCGGGTTAGAAGCCTCAGAGTCGGGTTGAGCAGTCACATTCACTCCCATCCCCTTTTGAACCTCTTCCCACCGTTGGAAATGCACGAAAATCGGCCTGTACACGGGGGAGGCTCCCCCCTCGAAGGCGAGACCGTCGGCAGAACCGCCGGGTCAAACCCGGCTGAGCTACCCGGCTTAAAAGTCTCAAAGTCGGGTTGAGCAGTCACATTCACTCCCATCGACTTTTGGGCAACTTCCCACCGTTGCAAATGCATGAAAATCGGCCTGTACACGGGGGAGGCTCCGCCCTCGAAGGCGAGACCGACGGCAGAACCGCCGGGTCAAACCCGGCCGGGCTACCCGGGTTAGAAGCCTCAGAGTCGGGTTGAGCAGTCGCATTCACCCCCATCCCCTTTTGAACCTCTTCCCACCGTTGGAAATGCACGAAAATCGGCCTGTACACGGGGGAGGCACCGGCCTCGAAGACGAGACCGTCGGCAGAACCGCCGGATCAAACCCGGCCGAGCTACCCGGGTTAGAAGCCTCAGAGTCGGGTTGAGCAGTCACATTCACTCCCATCCCCTTTTGAACCTCTTCCCACCGTTGGAAATGCACGGAAATCGGCCTGTACACGGGGGAGGCTCCCCCCTCGAAGGCGAGACCGTCGGCAGAACCGCCGGGTCAAACCCGGCTGAGCTACCCGGCTTACAAGTCTCAAAGTCGGTATGAGCAGACACGTCCACCCCCATTCCCTTTTGGACCACTTCCCACCGTTGGAAATGCACGAAAATCGGCCTGTACACGGGGGAGGCACCGGCCTCGAAGACGAGACCGTC
>NW_027310844.1:17500-19790 GCF_047496795.1 Chiloscyllium punctatum | reverse complement strand
AAAACTAGAAAAATGTTTAAAAAGGAAAGAAATGAGTAACCAGGAAAACTTAGAAAAATGTTTAAAAGAAGAAATCAGTAACCAGAAAAACTTAGAAAAATGTTTAAAAGAAGAAATCAGTAACCAGAAAAACTTAGAAAAATGTTTAAAAAGAAGAAATGAGTAACCAGAAAAACTTAGAAAAATGTTTAAAAAGAAGAAATGAGTAACCAGAAAAACTTAGAAAAATGTTTAAAAAGAAGAAATCGTAACCAGAAAAACGGCGAAAAATGTTAAAAGAAGAAGTGAGTAACCAGAAAAACTTAGAAAAATGTTTAAAAAGAAGAAATGAGTAACCAGAAAAACTAGAAAAATGTTTAAAAAGAAGAAATCAGTAACCAGAAAAACTTAGAAAAATGTTTAAAAAGAAGAAATGAGTAACCAGAAAAACTTAGAAAAATGTTTAAAAAGAAGAAATCAGTAACCAGAAAAACGGCGAAAAATGTTTAAAAAGAAGAAATCAGTAACCAGAAAAACGGCGAAAAATGTTTAAAAAGAAGAAATCAGTAACCAGACAACTGCGAAAAATGTTTAAAAAGAAGAAATCAGTAACCAGAAAAACTTAGAAAAATGTTTAAAAAGAAGAAATCAGTAACCAGGAAAACTTGGAAAAAAACACTTAGAAAAATTTTCAGCAAAGTGTGAAAAATATTCTAAGTGTCAGCGGAGGAAATGCTGCAGCATCGGGAAAGATTCGCAAACTTACACCGAACATGTGCTCCGAAGTGCCGGAGGAATTGGGTGAATTGAGCCCGGCAAATGGCCAGCTGTCGTTTTGTGCCTGCAGCCCGAAAACTTTAACTTTGTCTGTCGCGGAAGTCCGGACCGAGAAAATCCAAACGGTTTTGACCGGACCGAGTTCCAGACCGATGCAGTCAAATTTGGAATTCAGACCCATTCAGTGCCACTTGTAGTTTTTCGCAGTGAGGTTGGCGGGGTACCCGGAGATATATGGGAACACGATTTTTAGAACAAAATGGCGGCGCGGGACCGTTCTGAAAGGCATCCGAAAAACGGTTCCACGGGCATAGCACTTTAATGACAGGTATGAGTGCATGCCGGAGAGGCTCTTGGAAGTCGAATTTTTGACACTTTGTCAATTTTTTGACAGATTTGACAAACTCTTTCTGTCTGTTCTAAGAGTCAGTCAGAGACTTGTGCGGCGGTCTTTTGACACTATTGGAGGGCGGCAAACCCACGTTGACTCCGGCCGTCCCCTCCACAGGCGCTCGTGTCCAAAATGAAGGCGAGAGACGCGAGTGGCCTGGTTCCCTTGGGTGTTGCCAAGAAGGCTGCGGGCTGACCGTTGCCTGAGCACTCCCTAAAGCCTCTTGTGATGAGAGCAGACCTCGCCTGCCGCACGACCGGCTCTGGGAGTCGTTGGGCCGCTATTTGTGAATAGTCTGGTCCTCCTCTGCCACCCGGACAAGCGCGATGGCTCTGCCGCCCTGCGGTGCTCGTCACCCAGGTTTGGGGAACACGATACTCGTAACAAAAATAAAAGGCGGCTCGGGACCTGCAGGCGAAAGGGGTCCCGTGGTGCTAAGCACGTCGACTTCGGGTCTCGGTGCAAGCCGGAGAGCTCACGAGAAGTCTAAAGTTTTCGGCACGTGGTCGAATCTTTTCAAAGGCTTACCCGGCTCTTTCCGTCCATTCTGAGAGTAAGTCAGAGGCCGGTGCGGAGGTCTCTTGACAATCGGAGGGGGTGGTGGCCCTCCGCAGGCGCTCGTGTCGAAAATGAAGGCGAGAGACGCGAGTGGCCTGGTTCCCCTGGGTGTTGCCAGGAAGGCTGCGGGCTGACCCTTGCCTGAGCACTCCCTAAAGCCTCTTGTGATGAGAGCAGACCTCGCGCGCCGCACGACCGGCTCTGGGAGTCGTTGGGCCGCTATCTGTGAATAGTCTGGTCCTCCTCTGCCACCCGGCCAAGTGCGATGGCTCTGCCGCCCTGCGGTGCTCGTCACGCAGGTATGGGGCACACGATGCTCGTAACAGCAAATAAAGGCGGCTCGGGACCTGCAGGCGAAAGGGGTCCCCGTGGTGCTTAGCACGTCGACTTCGGTCTCGGTGCAAGCCGGAGAGCTCACGGAAGTCTAAAGTTTTCGGCACGTGGTCGAATCTTTTGAAAGGCTTACCCGGCTCTTTCCGTCCATTCTGAGAGTCAGTCAGAGGCCGGTGCGGCGGTCTATGACGACCGGAGGCTCCCATGGGTGTTGCGATGAGGGTGGAGGGCACAGAACCTTGCCTTAGCACT
>NW_027310844.1:0-2500 GCF_047496795.1 Chiloscyllium punctatum | reverse complement strand
CGGGTAGGTATAAATCAGTAACCACCGACACTTAGAATATTTTCGAGTTGGTATAAATCAGTAACCACCGACACTTAGAATTTTTTCGAGTTGGTATAAATCAGTAACCACTGACACTTAGAATTTTTTCGGGTTGGTATAAATCAGTAACCACCGACACTTAGAATATTTTCGAGTTGGTATAAATCAGTAACCACTGACACTTAGAATTTTTTCGGGTCGGTATAAATCAGTAACCACTGACACTTAGAATTTTTTCGAGTTGGTATAAATCAGTAACCACTGACACTTAGAATATTTTCGGGTTGGTATAAATCAGTAACCACTGACACTTAGAATTTTTTCGACTTGGTATAAATCAGTAACCACTGACACTTAGAATTTTTTCGGGTTGGTATAAATCAGTAACCACTGACACTTAGAATATTTTCGGGTTGGTATAAATCAGTAACCACTGACACTTAGAATTTTTTCGGGTTGGTATAAATCAGTAACCACCGACACTTAGAATTTTTTCGGCTCAGTAGAAATCAGTAACCAAGCGCATTTTTGAATTGGTTACTGATTTCTCCGTTCGAGTTGCGGCTGCGGTTGGCTTCAAATAGTGGTGGGGGCTTAATTATCGCCGAGGGGAGCATGTCCCGGTGGTGTGGCCGAGGATGGAGTGCCTTTTGAAGGGGGTGTTTCTGAATTTGGACCCTTTTTGAGTTGCATGGCCGGATGGGTGTGGTTTTGAAGGGTGTGTCTGTCTGGAGTGGCACCGGCGTTGGTGTGAGGCTGAGGGTGGGCGTTCGGTTCCTGGTTAGGGATAGGGAAAGGGTGAGACTTAGCTTTAGTGCTCGTGCCCCCGATTTTGGTAATGTTTGACGTCAATTTTCCAAGGAGGCGAATGCAAGGCTTCAGAGGGACTTTGAGTGTTCGGGGGCGGGGTAGCTCAGCCGGATTTGCCCCGGCGGTTCTGCGGACGGTGTTGACTTCGAGGGCGGACCGGCCCCCGTGTTCAGTCCGAATATCGTGCATTGTTAACGGCGGGAAGTGTTCCAAAAGGGAATGGGATTGAATGTGACTGCTGAAGCCGACTTTGAGACCTGTAACGCGGGTAGCTCAGCCGGATTTGACCCGGCGGTTCTGGCGACGGTCTCGCCTTCGAGGGGGGAGCGCCCCGCGTGTTCAGGCCGAATTTTGTGCATTTCCATCGGCGGGAAGAGGTCCAAACGGGAATGGGATTGAATGTGACTGCTGAAGCCGACATTGAGACCTCTAACGCGGGTAGCTCGGCAGGATTTGACCCGGCGGTTCTGCCGAAGGTCTCACCTTCGAGGGGGGAGCGTCCCGCGTGTTCAGGCCGAATATCGTGCATTGTTAACGGCGGGAAGTGTTCCAAACGTGAATGGGATTGAATGTGACTGCTGAAGCCGACATTGAGACCTCTAACGCGGGTAGCTCGGCCGGATTTGACCCGGCGGTTCTGGCGACGGTCTCGCCTTCGAGGGGGGAGCGTCCCGCGTGTTCAGGCCGAATTTTGTGCATTTCCATCGGCGGGAAGAGGTCCAAACGGGAATGGGATTGAATGTGACTGCTGAAGCCGACATTGAGACCTCTAACGCGGGTAGCTCGGCAGGATTTGACCCGGCGGTTCTGCCGAAGGTCTCACCTTCGAGGGGGGAGCGTCCCGCGTGTTCAGGCCGAATATCGTGCATTGTTAACGGCGGGAAGTGTTCCAAAAGGGAATGGGATTGAATGTGACTGCTGAAGCCGACATTGAGACCTCTAACGCGGGTAGCTCGGCCGGATTTGACCCGGCGGTTCTGGCGACGGTCTCGCCTTCGAGGGGGGAGCGTCCCGCGTGTTCAGGCCGAATTTTGTGCATTTCCATCGGCGGGAAGAGGTCCAAACGGGAATGGGATTGAATGTGACTGCTGAAGCCGACATTGAGACCTCTAACGCGGGTAGCTCGGCCGGATTTGACCCGGCGGTTCTGCCGAAGGTCTCACCTTCGAGGGGGGAGCGTCCCGCGTGTTCAGGCCGAGTTTTGTGCATTTCCATCGGCGGGAAGAGGTCCAAACGGGAATGGGATTGAATGTGACTGCTGAAGCCGACATTGAGACCTCTAACGCGGGTAGCTCGGCCGGATTTGACCCGGCGGTTCTGCCGAAGGTCTCAGCTTCGAGGGGGGAGCGCCCACCGTGTACAGGCCGATTTTCATGCATTTCCAACCGTGGGAAGGGGTCCGAAAGGGGATGGGGGTGAACGTGACTGCTCAACCCGACTTTGAGACCTCTAACGCGGGTAGCTCAGCCGGATTTGACCCGGCGGTTCTGGCGACGGTCTCGCCTTCGAGGGGGGAGCGTCCCGCGTGTTCAGGCCGAATTTTGTGCATTTCCATCGGCGGGAAGAGGTCCAAACGGGAATGGGATTGAATGTGACTGCTGAAGCCGACATTGAGACCTCTAACGCGGGTAGCTCGGCCGGATTTGACCCGGCGGTTCTGCCGAAGGTC
>NW_027310843.1:0-44055 GCF_047496795.1 Chiloscyllium punctatum | reverse complement strand
CTCGAAGTGAAGAAGCCATTAAGAGGTAGTGACGACAATACAATAAGCTTAATCTGTATCTGAAAGGGAGAGGGTAGAATCGGAAGTGACAATATTTCAGTTGAATAAGGGGTACTATGGAGCTATGAGAGAGGAGGTGGCCAAATTTCAGTGGTGGAATACCCTAGCAGGGATGGCAGTGGAACAACAATGGCAAGTATTTCTGGGTATAATGGAGTAGATGCAGGATTAATTCATTCCAAAAAGGAAGAAATGGCGTAAGTGGAGGCAAGGGTAGCCGTGGCTGACGAGGGAAGTTCAGGACCATATAAAGACAAAAGAGAAAAAGTATAACATAGCAAAGATGAGTGGGAAGTCGAAGGACTGGGAAGGTTTTAAAGAACAACAGAGGATTACTAAGAAGGAAATATGCAAAGAAAAAATTAGGTACGAAGGTAAACTGGACAAAAATATAAAGAGAATAGTAAAGGTTTTTTTTAGGTAAAAGAAAAGAAAAAATGATTAAGACGAAAATTGGGCCCTTGAAGACAGAAACAACTGAATTTATTACAGGGAACAAAGAAATGGCAGAAGAATCGAATTGGTACTTTAGAACTGTCTTCACTGGGGAAGACACGAGCAATTTCCCAGATGTAACAGTGGCTGAATGACCTGAACTGAAGGGAATTTATATTGGGCAGGAAATGGTGTTGGAGAAACTGTTCGGTCTGAAGGCTGATAAGTCTGCGGGACATGATGGTCTGCATCTCAGGGTACTGAAGGAGGTGGCTCTAGAAATCGTGGACGCATTGTTGATCATTTTCCAATGTTCAATAGATTCAGGATCAGTTCCTGCGGATTAGAGGGTGGCTAATGTTGTCCCACTTTTTAAGAAAGGAGGGAGGGAGGGAGTGAGAAAACAGAGAAATATAGACCGGTTAGTCTGACCTCATTGGTGGGAAAATACTGGAGTCAATTGTAAAGGAAGAAATTATGACACGTCTGGATCGCAGTAACAGGATAGGCCAGAGTCAGCATGGATTTATGAAGGGGAAATCATGCTTGAAAAATCTTCTGGAAATTTTTGAGGATTTAACTCTGAAGATGAACAAGGTAGATCCACTGGATGTAGTATACCTGGACTTGCAGAAAGCCTTTGATAAAGTCCCACCTGGGAAGTTAGTGAGCAAAATTAGGGCACATGGGATTGAGGGCAAAATACTGACTTGGATTGAAAATTGGTTGGCTGACAGGAAACAAAGATTAGTGATAAACGGCTCCCTTTCAGAATGGCAGACGGTGACCAGTGGTTTGCCACAGGGATCAGTGCCAGGACCGCAGCTTTTTACAATGTACATTAATGATATAGATGAAGGTACTAAAACTCATATTATGAAATTTGCTGACGACACAAAGCTGGGTGGCAGTGCGAAATGTGAGGAGGATATTAGGAGAATACAGGGTGACCTGGTCAGGCTAGGTGAGTGGACGGATGCAGATGCAGTCTAATATGGATAAATGTGTGGTTATCTACTTTGGTGGCAAGAACAGGAAGGCAGATTACTACCTAAACGAAATCAAGTTAGTTAAATGGGAAGTACTTCGTGATCTAGGTGTATTTGTACATCAGTCAGCGAAAGCAAGCATACTGACACAGATGGCAGTGAAGAAAGCTAATAGCATGCTGGCCTTTATAACAAGAGGAATTGAGTATAGAAGCAAAGCGGTCCTTCAGCAGCTGTACTGGGCCCTCCAAATTTGTGGAACGACATTCTGACTATTGAGGGAGTGCAGCGTAGGTCCACGAGGTCAATTCCCAGAATGGCGGGACTATGTTACGCTTAAAGATTGGAGCGACTGGGCATGTATACGCTTGAGATTAGAAGGCTGAGAGGGGATCTGATTGAGACGTATAAGATTATTAAATGATTGGACACTCTGGAGGCAGGAAACATGTTTCCACTGATGGGTGAGTACCGATCCAGAGGACACTGTTTAGAAATAAGGGGTAGGCCACTTAGAACAGAGTTGAGGAGAAATTTCTTCACCCAGCGAGTGGTGGGTGTATGGAATGCTCTGTCCCAGAAGGCTGTGGAGGCTCAGTCTCTGGATGCTTTCAAGAAAGAGTTAGATAGACCTTTTAAGGATAGTGGAATCAAGGGTTATGGGGATAAGTCAGGAACAGGATATTGGTTGACGCTGATCAGCCATGATCATAATGAATGGTAGTGCTGGCTCGAAGGGCAGAATGACCTACTGCTGCACCTATTTTCTATTGTCTAGCTGCACTGTATTACCAGATACACCGCATGCTCAGCTTTCTGCATTTTCCCTGAAGTTCGGTCTGTTTTATGTTACGCAGAGTCGCGATAGTTGTACCTTTTTGAGCAATGGGCGAGACCATTTACCAAACCAAGAATCTAAATTTCAGTATTGTCATGCAGCTCATGGTTTCTTTATCGTATCATAATCGAATGGACTTTCTCACAGACACATTCTATTTGTGACTCAAACGAGTCTCAGAAGATAGACTCAGCTTCCCACTGATTGTTTTCTGGATTGATGGGCTATCATTATCTGCGGTGAAACTGGTATTGTAGCTGGGCGCACCCCAGCAGCAGTGCGAGCAGGACCGGGATCGTGCAACCGTTTCCCTATGACTTTGCTTCTGTTTTTTCGCAAGAGGACAATTGAAAATGCATGAGAATAGCATTGCCGTGTGCCTGGAGCTGTGGCCGAGCCGTCAAAGCCCCGGGATTAAGGTTTGCGCTTCCACAGAGGTGTAGGCTCGCCTCCCCTCGTGCTGCGTGCTAAACGCTGCTGCATTTAAATTCCAACATGAGCATCTGGGTTTGTTGCTTGGAAACTTGTGTCTGATGTGGGAGAGTGCAGACTCTCCATCGAGTCAGTGTCCGTACTGGAGTGATCACGCGCGCCTCCCACACGAAAAGTCCCGCACTCCAGCAGCTTCACTGCTGCTTCATGTTCTAGACAAGTTGTGTTGTTCACTGTTTTCATTGTAACCCAGTGGAGATTTTTGTTTCATCCCTGTTGTGAAACAAAGTGCTGCAGTGACTCTAGCGTCCTTGCCTGGTATTTTGGCGAATGGGAAAATAATTCCAATTAATTGCGAAGTCATATTGTCTTGGATCGTTCTCATTTTCCTTCAGTTCTGTCCTGGAGACGTAGTTTGGTGATACGCCGCAGTGATGAGCGGAGGGTAAGCTAATCTAATCGAGACTGTGATTGGTAGTCTTCACTTTTCGTGGCCCATTCCTATTCTGTTCTTCCTTTTCTCTCATTTCAGCACTTTCCGGGAAGTGGTGGTGCGTGAAGGCTCTAGGATGTTTGGAAGAGCAGTTTGGAGTTGTTCTGCTGCCAGTTGTCGAGGTAGTTTATGGCTCATTGCCCTAGGACTGTCTCACCAATTGTATTCGTGATTTGGTGTATCTGAAAATAGAGGTGGGGATCACTCTTCTCCTTTGATCTGAAACAGCCAAAGCTGCACACCGGAATAATGTTGTAGTACCGATATTTTAACTTGCAGCCTGCTGATGACCATTTGAGTCACAGAGACTGACACGAATCAGGCGTACTGATCCCCATTACACAGGAAGATTGGGGGGATCTGAAGGGCGGTGGAACAGCTGGAGCTCTCACTGTTTTCCGAGTCTGTCACCAAATTTCCTGCGTTCATCATCACCGAGCGTGTCAGAGGGGTCTGCAAACACAATACCCAGAGGGAAAGGAACAATCACAAACTGGAAGATACCCCGGCCCCTCGATTTGCCTGCCTGAAGTACATCAATTGTTGCTCTGGTACTGGGATAATACAAACCCACAGTTTGACAGAAACTGAAACTTAAATACAGCACTTCACGGCGCTCAGTCCAACTATCTGTCATTAAGATACACAGGTACAGAATCCCTTCTACATAACCACTTCAGCAAATCCTCCCTGTCAATCTGGCCAAATCTCCAACTTTGCATCTCATCATCCATTTCCCACAGCTAATGTGAACATTTTGTTTTCATCTACCTTATCTACACCAATCATAAGCACAGAAGCTCTGTCACAAATCCCTTCAACTCCAGATGCTCCATCGTATCATATATCATTCAGTCCTGAAACTCTGGGGGAAATGAATAAGCCTATCACCTCTCAGGACCCTCCCTTCCTTCAGAATGTGTGATGATCTCTGCGTGAGTATACCTGATCACCCTCGGACAGGAACATGACTAATGTGAGTTTCGGACATAAAATAGAGGGTGCTGGAGGAACCCAATAGGAGTGTTCGCTTTTGGGAGAGATAAGTAATGTTCATGTTTAGAGATAGTTTCTTACTCTCTTTTTATTACACTTTTCTCTCTGCACTGATAGCGATGGATTCTGGAGGCTTCTTTCACTGAGGTTTGCAAGGATGGATATACCGACAAAAATATCGATCAAAGTGAATTATTTGTCTGTCTGATTTCTCACCTGGACTGACACTGTCTTTATTAAACGTGGCTGAATACTGAAGGAGGATTCACAGAAAGGAAACACCAAACAAACATCTAATCAAAATCTGACTCGATTGATCGATTCATGTGAAACTGAATATTTCTAACCTTTGAGTAAGTGTTGAACCCTCGGTCAGTATGACTCACGGCATATAATTTCTCCATCATATCCTACCTGATGATCTGAACCAAAGTCTTATATTTGCATCCCATGATCAATTTCCTTTCAGTTAATGTGAATGCCTTGTTTTTATCGACATTGTCTAAGCCAACAGTAAATGGTACACTCTGTAAATTTCCCTTCAGCTTCAATGAAAGCCTCACATTATGGGTCTCTCAACATGAACCAAACTGGGAAAAGAACCAGTCTGTCTCCTCGCAGGGACCCTGCTATTCTTCCCAATGTGTGGGTGATCTGCCCCTCTCAGGGACCCTGCCATCCTTCCCAATGTGTGCCTGATCTGCCCCTCTCAGGGACCCTGCCATTCCTCCCGATTTGTGGGTGCTCCGTCCCCCTCTCCGCGACCCTGCCATCCTTCCCAATGTGTGAGTCATCTGTCCCTCTCAGGGATCCTGCCATAATTCCTAATGTGTGAGAGATCTTCCCCCTCTCAGAGACCCTGCCATCCTTCCCAATGTGTGTGTGATCTATCCCTCTCTCTAGGACTCTGCCATTATTCCCAATATGTGGGTAATCTGTCCCTCTCAGTCACTCTGCCATCATTCCAAATGTGTGGGTGATCTGCCCCCTCTCAGTCACCCTGCCATCCTTCCCAATGTGTGGGCGATCTGGCGCCTCTCAGGGACGCTGTCATCCTTCCCAATGTGTGGGTGATCTGTCCCCTCTCAGGGAATCTGCCGTCCTCCCCAATGTATGGGTTATCTCTACCCACTGAAGGACCCTGCCATACTTCCCAGTGTGTGTGTGATCTGTCCCTCTCCGTGACACTGTCATCCTTCCCAATGTGTGGGTGATCTGTCCCCTTTCAGAGATCCTGCCATTCTTCCCAATGTGTGGGTGATCTGTCCCCCTCTCAGAGACCCTGCCATACTTCCCAATGTGTGTGTGATCTGTCCCTCTCCGTGACACTGTCATCCTTCCCAATGTGTGGGTGATCTGTCCCCTTTCAGAGATCCTGCCATCCTTCCCAATGTGTGGGTGATCTGTCCCCCTCTCAGAGACCCTGCCATCCTTCCCAATGTGTGGGTGATCTGTCCCCTTTCAGAGATCCTGCCATCCTTCACAATGTGTGGGTGATCTACCCCTCTCAGAGACCCTGCCATCCTCCCCAAAGTGATGATGATCTGCTTCCTCTCCGGGACCCTGACATCCTTCCCAATATGTGGGTAATCTGTCCCTCTCAGTCACCCTGCCATCATTCCAAATGCGTGGGTGATCTGCCCCCTCTCAGTCACCCTGCCATCCTTCCCAATGTGTGGGCGATCTGTCGCCTCTCAGGGACGCTGTCATCCTTCCCAATGTGTGGGTGATCTGTCCCCTCTCAGGGAATCTGCCGTCCTCCCCAATGTTTGCTTATCTGCCCTCTCTCAGTCACCTTGCCGTCCTCCCCAATGTATGGGTTATCTCTACCCTCTGAAGGACCCTGCCATACTTCCCAATGTGTGTGTGATCTGTCCTTCTCCGTGACACTGTCATCCTTCCCAATGTGTGGGTGATCTGTCCCCTTTCAGAGATCCTGCCATCCTTCCCAATGTGTGGGTGATCTGTCCCCCTCTCAGAGACCCTGCCATCCTTCCCAATGTGTGGGTGATCTGTCCCCCTCTCAGAGACAATGCAAACGTTCACAATGTGTGAGTGATCTCCCCCTCTCAGAGACCCTGCCATCCTTCCCAAAGTGATGATGATCTGCTACCTCTCCGGGACTCTGGCATCCTTCCCAATGTGTGGGACGTCTCTGATTTGCACAGACTGAGGTGCTCTGTGTTCCTGTGAGTGATGTGTTGGAGGCGGAGTAAAGAGTGAAGAAGGCGACATCAGAATACACGTGATCTTGACCAGATGGGCCAATGGGCTGAGAAGTGGCAGATGGAGTATACTTTAAATCTTTAGATAAATGTGAGGTGCTGCATTTTCGGAAGGCAAATCTTTGCAGGAATTATACACATAATGGTGTGTTACTGAACAAAGAGACCTTGTTTCATAGCTTCTTTAAAGTGGAGTCACAGGTAGATAGGACATTGAAGAAGGCGTTTGGTATGCTTTCCTTTATTGTTCAGAGTATTGCGTACAGGGGTTATGTAGTCATGTTGTGTCTGTACAGGACATTGGTTTTGTCAGTTCTGGAATTTTGCGTGCAAATCTGATCTCCGTCTTATTGGAACGATGCTGCGAAATCTGAAAGTGTTCAGAAAAGATTTACAAGGATGCTGCCAGGGTTGGAGGATTTGAGCTATAGCGAGAGTCTGAATCGGCTGGGGCTGTTTTCACTGCAGCGTCTGAGGCTGAGGGGTGACCTTATTTAGGTTTACAACATCACGAGGGACATGGATAAGATAAATAGACAAAGCCTCTTCCCTGGGTGGGGGAGACCAGAAATAGAGGGCATAGGTTTAGGGTGAGAGGGGAAAGACATAAAAGAGACCTGAGGGGCAACGTATTCTCACAGAGGGTGGTACGTGCATGGAATGAGCTGCCAGATGAAGGGGTGGAGGCTCGAATGATTACAACATTTAAAATACATTTGGGTGGGTATATGATTAGGAAGGACTAGATTGGGTTGGGATATCTGGTCGGCATGGACAACTTGGACCGAAGGGTCTGTTTCCATGCTGTACATCTCTTTGATTCTATGGCATCATGCAGTGACAGTAGCACAGCGACATCATCCGCTGCCTGGGGATTTCCTCTACTGTTAGATTTTTCTCTTAGTCTAGTACTTCTGATATCTATCCAGTTGCAAGTTCCGCATTGAATTTCAAGTTGACAACAGTGACATTGTTGAGCATTTGTAATAATTTTTTAGTGATGTGGAGTTTTTACTGCTTTGCCTGTTACCTCTGAGAGGTTCTGCTGCTGTAAAGCTGGTGTATGTCCTTTAACGTGGATCTGAATCCATTTCAATATGTAGCTCTGTTTCACTTCAGCCTTCCCTCCATCTCTAATGTTGCAAGTACTTGTCTGTTTAATCCTTCTCGTCACTTTATGAAATTGTGTCTGGCTGATGTTTCTACAACATTCCTTTGACCATACACAATAGATTTAGAAGCTTTACTGTCCTACATAATGCTTCACGGTAAGGAATTGTTCGTATTACAGTCTTTTACTGTTTTGCTTTGTGCCGATACTCAGCTCCATGTTTACCCTCTCTCATTAATTCAGCATATCCTAAAACATTACCTTTGGATTACTCTCCATGGAGCTCAGTAAATATTGTCAACCCTCACTCAGTTCTGAAGAAATTGATAACTGATCTTCCTGATCTATTGCAGTCTGCGTGGTGAAAGTGCAACTACAATGCTGTTAGGCAAGGAGTTATCAAATTATCATGAAGGTCTAGTGATTTTTGTCCAAATAAACAACAGTTCATATTTTTCATATATTGGATACAATACAAAAATATCTGATGACCTCGTATCATAACAATAATTGACACCAGGCACATATGGTCATATTAGGACAAGTGACCAGAAACTGTGTCAAAGAGGTAGACTTTTTAAGGAGAATCCTGAACAAACAAAGGTATGTTAAAAATTTAAGGAATAAATTCAAGAGCTTATTGCTATGGAAACTGAAATCATGCAAAATGTGCAAAAGATGGGGGAGTTAAAATTGGAAACCACGGAAGGTTGCAATTCAGGGGTGAGCAAATATTTTGGAGGTAAAAAACAAAAGAACTATGAATGCTGGAAATCTGAAAAACAAACAGGAATTGCTGGAGAGACTCTGCAGGTTTGTCAGCATCAGTGGAGAGGAAGCAGAATTATCATTTCAAGCCCACTGACACTTCTTCACATGTATCTCAGAGGGTTGGGAGACTGGGCGAGGATTATCAAGAGTGGGAGGTGTGCTGTCAAAATTAAAGGAGTGTTAGTATGTTGGTGCTGTGTCGCCCAGAAATGTGAGCATTAGTGAGCACAGGGTAAACAGCACACAAACGCAGCAGAGTTTTGGGTGATCTCATGATTTCAGGGAGGTGGAATGTGCGAGGTCAACTGGGAGGCTGCTTGTGGAGTTAAGTCTGGAGGGAACAAAAGACTGCATGCGAGTTTCAGCAACAGTCCAACTGAGATGTTACTGAGGTTCAATTGTATGTGATCTTTGTGATGATGGTGGGTGTGTGGTTAGAATCTCACCGTAGATTGAAATATTCCTCCATTGTTGTGAACAGTCTGATTCAGCCTCCTACAGAAACATAGAACAGTGAATAAAAAACATCACAGCACAATACAGGCCGTTAGACCCTCGATGTTCTGCTGACTTATAGGTTAGATAGGCTTCAGATTGGTTTCACAACATTCCATTCTCGCTTATATGTCTATATAATGACCATTAAAACTCATAAAGCTGGCGAGCCTACTACTCTTGCAGGCAGTGCTTTCCACAACCCTACTACTTTCTGAATAAAGAAACTACATCTGACAACTGTCCCATATCTAACACTCCTCAATTTAAAGCTATGTCCCCTCATTCGAACCATCACCATTTGAGGAAAAAGGCTCGAACTGTCCACCTGATCTGAACCTCTGATATGCTTATATGTCTCAATTACGTATCCTCTCAGCCTTCTTCTCTCTAATGACATCAGCCTCAAGTCCCTCAACCTTTTCTGTACGACTTTCCCTCCATACCAGGCAACATCCTAGTAAATCTCCTCTGAACCCTTTCCAAAGCTTCCACATCCTTCTGAGAATGCGTAAACCAGAACTGCATGCAATACCCCAAGTGTGGCTGCATCAGAGTTCTATCCAGCTGCAGCATGATCTCATGGTTCCGAAACTCGATCCCTCCACTAATAAAAGATAACATACCATATGCCTTCTTAACAGCACTATCAACATGGGTGGCAACTTTGCGGAATCTGTGCACGTGGACACCGAGATCTCTCTGTCCATCTACACTACCAAGAACCTTGCCATTGGCCAAATACACGTTATTCTGTCGTTCCAAAGTAAATCTCTTCACACTTTTCCTCATTAAACTCAATTTCCCTTATCTCTGCCCAGCTCAACAGACTATCTATGTCCCTTTGTAACCTACACCAGCCTTCGACACTACCCACAACTGTACTGCCATTAGTGTCATCCGAAAATTTACTAACTCATCCTTCAACGACCTCATCCAGGTCATTTATAAAAAGCATTCGACCTAGATCTTTGCTGTACACCATGAGTAACTGAGCTCCAGGATGAGCATTGTGCGTCAACCACCACGCTTTGTCTGCTTCCAGCTCGTCAGTTTCTAAACCAAACCTTATATCATCCTTAATCACACGCCGACATATTTTGTGCAGTAGCCTACCATTTGGAACCTAATCAAGTGCCTTATGAAATCGATATAAACCACATCAATGGCTTTAACCTCATCCACCTGTTTGGTCACCTTCTCAAATAACTTAAAAAGTTTTGTGAGGAACAACCTACCCTTTCACAAAACTGTGTTGGCTATCCGTAATCAACTTATTAATTTCTTGATGATGACAAATCCAATCTGTCTTAACCTTTTCCAACACTTTGTAGACCAGTGAGCCTTACTTCCGTCGTGGTTAATTACAAGGATTGTCCCAACTCGCCTTCTTGATCAAGGGAATACATTTGCTATCCTCCAGTCTTCTGGTACTACTCCTGTAGACAATGACGACAATGATGAAAGCTAAAGGCTTGGTTATCTCCTCTCCGGTTTCCCAGAGAATCATAGGATTAATCCCATACATCCCACACCTTTAAGAATTTCTAAAACCTCTTCTTTGTGAACCTCACTAATATCTAGTCTAGTAGTTTGTTTCTTAGTATTCTCCTCGATAACATGATCTTTTTCCAAAGTGAACACTGACGAAAAATATTCATTTCACGCTTCCCTATAACTCCACGCACAACTTCCACTACTATCATTGATTGGCCCTAATCTCACTGTAGTCATTTTTTTATCCTCTGTATACTGATAGAAAGCTTCAGACTTTTATCTGAACCTATCCAGCAACAACTTCGCATATCACCCCCTCGCTCCTGTTAGCTCCATCTTTATGTCTTTCCTGGCCATGTTTAACTCTCACTCACTCTCTAACTAAGCCTTCACATCTCATCCTAATATAAGCCTTCTTCTTCCCCTTGTCATATGATTAAACTTCCATCATAAACACGAGCTCCTGTGCTCGTCAACTTCCTCCCTGTCTGTCAGGAACATACTTACCAAGTAGACGCACTACTTGTTCCTTGGATCTCCATATTTGTATTGTTCCTATCTCCTGCACTTTGCTTCGCCATCCTACGCATCCTAAATCTTGTCTAATCACATCGTAATTGCTTTTCCCCTAGCTGTAGCTCTTGCCCTCCGGTGTATATCTAGCCCTTTCCATCATAAATTAAACATAACTGAATTGTGGTCACGATCACCAACGTGCTCACCTAGCTCCAAATCTAACAGCTGGATGGGTACATGACCAAGTACCAAATCTGATGTAACCTCGCCCCTTGTTGTCCTGTCTACATACTGCATTAGAAAACCCTTCGCATGCAATGGATAAAAACTGATACAGCCAAAGTACTTGAACTATAATCTTTCCTGTCAATATTCGGGAAGTTGAAGTCCCCCTTAACAAGTACATTGTCATTCTCACTCCTATCAAGAATCATATTTGTTATCCTTTCCTCTAAATCTCTGGAACTAGTTGGAGGCCAATCGAAAACTCCCAACAGGGTGACCTTTCCCTTCCTGCTTCTTTCTTCATCCCATACTACCTTAGTTGACGAGTCCTCAAATGTCTTTTGTGCAGCCCTAATACTGTCTTTGATTAAAAGTGCCACACCACCCGCATCTTTACTATCTTCACTGTTCTTACTGAAACATCTAAATCCTGAAACCTGCAACATATATTCATGTCTCTGCTCTAACCGTCTCTCCGAAATGGCCACAGAATATAAAGCCCAGTTACCGACCCATGCTGCAAGTTCAAACACCTTATTCTGGATGCTGAAATAGACACACTTCAAAACAAACTTCTGATTGTTGGTGCCTTCTTGTGACGCAGAAACCTCATTTCAGATCTCCCTACTCTCAACTTCCTATATACTCGAACTACAGTTTGGGTTCCAACCCACCTGCTGAATTAGTTTATGGGAGAGGAGGGAGTCAGAGGTGAGGGAGTGCAATTTCGCACCCATCCCGGATTGACATTGAACATGGTCTGATTAAATTACAATTGAAGACGCCCTTTTACAGACTGGAGCAGACGTGGCAGCAGAACTGAGTGTGAACTAGCTCATCTTTATTGAGACATAGTTTATCTGTTATGAAACACACTACACGGAAACCTTAGAGAGCTATTTACAGTTCAGTGCAGGTTAAACTGCTCATTGTTAATAACTACAAATTACAAAGTAAACAGTGAAGGATACTGGATAATCAAAGATGAAGGACGGTAAAAATGGCTGTAACATGCTGCTCCATTTTTGAGGTATTTGAGGAGTTGGGTTGATGTCCTCCAAGTCCACGAACAGCAATGACTGTTTTATAAGCTGTTGCATTGTCTTGGAACTTGTGGAAAAATACGTCAAACAACAGCACTTTAAAAGGGAGGGGAACAGACAAAGGCAGCGCATGATGAGGTCAGTGCTTGAGAGAGAGAGAGAGAGAGAGAGAGAGAAAGAAATCCACACAGCTAACTGACACAGCAGTGTATCTGCGCAGTTACTGCCTTTGCTGTTTGAATTCATGTATCACTGGAGATCGGAGTGCATCTGCAAAACTTAACAAACAGTGAAATTCACAACTGATCTTGGAGGAACCTATTTGGGACAGGTCACAACTCAGGGACAGAAAAGTGAATAGATTAATGTGTGGCCTTCGGGCCTTATTGTAAGTTTGCAATAGTGAATATAATTGATTCTTTCCTGATTGTTTTTAGCTATGTCTCCTGATTAAACTTAAAAAAACATATATAAGCTATAAGCATCAAGATGGCCTGGAGGAATGTTTTGTAGAGGAATAAGACGGTGCTACTTTCTGGGCCTCCAGATTGAAAGAAGCAGGAATGACCCTCAGTCGAATGACCTGTTCTTTCTGTCGGATGTGGGAGCTAAGAGAGAGTTTACATGTTACTGAGGGTTATAGCTGCAATACATGTTGTTGGTTGTGAATCCTATCAGATCGAATTGAATGGTTGGAGCGATGGTTAGAGGCAAAGAGGAGTTTACAAATCAAAAGGGATGTGATGGCTGGAAGTGAAAGGAAGGGAGAAAAGTCACAGATAAAGTCACATAAATGGGTTAATTCTAGGAAAAGAAAGAGGTAGGCAAGTAGTGCCAGAGTCTTCTGTGGCTATCCACATTTCATACAGGTGTGCTGTTTTGGAAAATGTAGGGAGTGATGGATTCTCAGGGGAACGTGGCACAAACAGCCAACTTTCTGGTACTGTGTCTGGCTCTAATGCAATGATGGTACGTCGGGTTCCAATAGATTGATTGTTTTAGGGCACTCTCTAGTCCGAAGTGCAGACAGAGGTTCCTGTGGACAGCAGCGAAAAATCAGAATGGTGTGTTGCATCCCTGGTGCCAGGATCAACAATGCCTCAGAGGGGGTGCAGAATGTTCTCACGGGGGAGAGGGGCCAGCAAGAAGTCATTGTACACATTGGAACCAAAGGCAAAGCAGGGGAAATGTTGAGATTCTGAAGGGAGATTACAAAGTTAGGCAGGAATTTAAAAAGTAGGTCCTATAGAGCAGTAATCTCTGCATTACTTCAGGTGCGAAAAGCTAGTGAGTGCAGGAAGAGGAGGATAGAGCATATGAATGCATGGCTGATGAGCTGATGTGTGGCAGAAGGATTCTCATTTTTTGATCATTGGAATCTCTTTTGTGGTAGAATTGAACTGAACAAAAAGAACGGATTGCACCTAAACTGAAAGGGCATGAATACACTGTCAGAGGAATTTGCTAGAGCTGCTTGGGAGGATTTAATTTAGTAAGATGGGTCGATGCGACCCCGGGAGTTAGTGAGCAAAGATCTGAGACTGTACAGTTGAGTAAAGAAGCGAGTCAAACAATCAGGGCAGGCAGGAAAAAGCAGAGAACAAGGTAGGACTGATAAATTAAATTGCATTTATATCAATGTAAGAGGCCGAACAGGGAAGGTATATTAATTCACCTCATCGTTAGGAACATCGAACTGGGATATTATAAGTATGACAGAAACATGGCTCACGGATGGACAGGATTGGCAGCTTAATGTTCCAGGTTACAATTGCAAAAGGAAGGACAGAAAGGGAGGCAATGGAGAAGGGGTTGTGGCATTTTTTGAGAAGGAATAGCATTACAGTTGTACTGAAGAAGGATAGTCCCGGAAATACATCAAGGGAAGTTATTTGGATGGAACTGGGAAATAAGAAAGGGATGGTAACCTTGTTGGGATTGTATTAGGCACCCCTAATAGTCAGGTGGGAAATTGAAAAAATAAGTTTGTAAGGGGATCTCAGTTAATTGTAAGAATAAAAGAATGTTTATGGCAGGGGTTTTAAATTTACAGACATAAACTTGGATTGCCATATTGTTTACGATTTAGATGGAGAGGAATTGGTTAATTGTGCACTTGAACATTTTCTGATTCAGTATGTGCATGTACCTACAATAGAATGTGCAAAACCTGACCTACACTTAGGAAATAAGACAGGGCAAGTATCTGAGGTGTCAGTGGCGGAGCACGTTGGGGCCAGAGACCATAATTCTATTAGTTTTAAATAGTGATGGAAAAGGATAGAGCAGATCTCAAACATGACATTCTAAGTTAGAGACAGGCCAATTTTGGTGGAATTAGACAAGAATGTTTAAAAGCTGATTGGGGGCACATGTTCGAAGTAAAGGGACGGCAGGAAAATGGGAAGCCTTCAGAAATGAGATAAAGAGATTCCAGATAAATTATATTCCAGTTCGGGTGTAAGGAAAAGCTGGTAAGAATAGGGAATGCTGGATGATAAAAGGAATTGAGGGTTGGTTAAGAAAAAAAAGAGAAGCATATGGCAGGAGTCCAAAAGATAGATCGAGTGAATCCTCATAAATTTACAAAGGCAGTAGGAGTATACTTAAGAGGGAAATAAGGAAGACATGAAAGGGACACAAGATGGATTCGTCAAATAGAGCCAAGGAGAATCCAAAGGGTTTTTACAAATACATTAAGGAAAAAAGGGAAACGAAGGAGAGAATAGGGCCCTCAAAAATCAGCAAGGCAGCCTTTGTGTGGAGCCGAAGGAAATGGGGAGATACTAAACGAGTAACTTGCGTCAGTATTTATTGTGGATTAGGACGTGGAAGATATAGAATGCAGGGATGCAGATGGTGACATCTTGAAAAATGTCCATAATACAAAGGAGGAAGTGCTGGATGTCTTGAAACGCATAAAACTGGATAAATCCCCAGTACCTGATCAGGTGTACCCGAGAACTCTGTGGGAAGTTAGGAAAGTGATTTCTGGGCTTCTTGCTGAGATATTTATATCATTGATAGTCACAGGTGAGGTGCCAGACGACTGGGGGTTGGCTAATATGTTGCCACTGTTTAAGAAAGGTGGTAAGGACAAACTAGGGAACGATAGACGGGTGAGCCTGACCTCGGCCGTGGGCAAGTTGTTGGAGGGAGACCTGAGGGACAGGATGTACATGTATCTAGAAAGGCACGGACTGATTTGGGATGGTCAACATGGCTTTTTGCGAGGGACATTACATCTCACAAATTTGATTAAGTTTTTTGAAGAAGTAACAAAGAGGGTTGATGAGGGCAGAGAGGTAGACGTGATCTATATGGACTTCAGGAAGGCGTTCGACAAGGTTCCCCATGGGAGACTGATTAGCAAGATTAGATCTCATGGAATACATGGAGAACTAGCCATTCGCACACAAACCTGGTCAAGGGTAGAAGCCAGAGGGTGGTGGTGGAGGGTTGTTTTTCAGATTGGAGGCCAGTGACCAGTGGAGTTCCACAAGGATTGGTGCTGGGTCCACAACTTTTCATCGTTTATATAAATGATTTGGATGTGAGCTTAAGAGGTACAGTTAGTAAGTTACAGATGACAACAATATTGGAGATGCAGTGGACAGCGAAGAAGGTTACGTCTGATTACATCGGGATGTTGATCAAATGGGCTGAGAAGTGACAGGTGGAGTTTAATTTCGATAAATCCGATGTGCTGCATTTGGGGAAAGCAAGCCTTCGCAGGACTAATACAATTAATGGTAAGGTCCTGGGGAATGTTGCTGAACCAAAGGTCCTTGGAGGTCAGATTCATAGCTCCATGAAAGTGGAGTCGAATGTAGATAGAATAGTGAATAAGGCGCTTGGTAGGCTTTTCTTTATTGGTCAGAGAACCGAGTACAAGAGTTGGGAGGTCATTTTGCGGCTGTCCTGAACATTGTTTAGGCCACTTTTGGAATATTGCGTGTAATTCCGGTTTCTTTCCTATTGGAAGGATGTTGTGAAACTTGAAAGGGTTCAGAAAAGATTTACAAGGATGTTGCCAGGGATGAAGGATTTGAGCTTTCGAGAGGGTTTGAATATGCTAGGGCTGTTTTCCTTGAAGCGCCACAGGCTGAGGTGTGACATCATAGAGGTTTATAAATTCATTAGCAGCATGGATAGTGTCATTTCCCTGGGATGGGGTAGTCCCGAACTAGAGGGCAAACGTTTAGGGTGAGTGGGGAAAGATATAAAGGATACCTAAGGGTAAACTTTTCCATGCAGAGGGTAGAGTATGCGTGTATGGAACGAGCTTCCAGAGGAAGTGGTTGAGGCTGGTACAATTGCAGCATTTAAAAGGCATCTGTATGAGTATATGAATAGGAAGGGTTTGGTGGGATATAGGCCGGGCGTTGGCAGGTGAGACTAGATTGGATTGGTATATCTGGTAACATGGACGAAGGGTCTCAGTCCATGCTGCACATCTCTATGACTCAGTCAGCTATTTACAGTTCAGTCCGGGTTATACTGCTCATGTCAATAGCTCCAAGTTACAGGGTAAACTCAGACAGCATTTTACAGTTCAGTGCAGGATGTACTACTCATTTCAATAACTAATAACTACAATGTAAAATCAGATATCTATTACACTTCCGTACAGGGTATACTGCTCATGTCAATAACTACAAGCTGCAGGGTACACTCAGACAGATATTTAAGTTCAGTGCATGGTACACCGCTAATGTTAATAATTACAAACAAGAAAGCAAAGTCAGAGAGGTATTTACAGTTCAGTACAGGGTATACTGCTCATGTCAATAACGACAAACTGCAAGGTAAATGCACACAGATACTCACAATTCATTGTAGGATATACCTCCCATGTTAATACCGAGAAAGTGCAGTGTAATCTCAGATAGCTGTTCACTGTTCAGTGCAGGATGCATTGCATACCTTAATAACTTCAAACTACAAGGTAAACTCGGAGAGCAATTAACAGCTCAGTGCAGGTTGTACTGCTCATGTTAATAACCAAAAACTACAGGGTAAACAAAGACAGATATTTACAGTTCGGTGTAGGATATACTGCTAATATCAATAACAATAAACGTCAGGGTAAAGTAAGGCAAGTATTTACATTTAATTGCAAGGTTTACTGCCCATGTTAATAACTAAAACATTACAGGTTACACTCAGATAACTATTTACACTGCAGTAAGGTATACCGCTCATGTCAATAACTAAAAATTTACAGGGTAACTTAGAGAGCTATTTACAGTTCAGCACAGGTATACTGCTCATGTCAATCACTTCAAACTACAGGGTAAACTCAGACAGCTATTTTCAATTCAGAACATGCTATACTGATCATGTCAATACCTACAAAGTATAAGGTAAACTCAGAGGGTATTTACAGTTCAGTGCAGAGTATACTACTCATGTCAAGAACTTCAAATTACAGGACTAACTTGACCGATATTTTAAATTCCGTGCAGGTTTCCTGAACATATCAGAAAATACAAACTACAGGGTAAATTCAGAAAGCTATTTACAGTTCAGTGCAGGTTATACTAGTCATTTCAATAACTAATAAATACAGTTTAAACTCAGACATCTATTTACACCACAGTGCAGGGTAATCTGCTCATGTCAATAAATATAAACAACAGTGTAAACTCAGACATTTATTTACACCACAGTGCAGGGTAATCTGCTCATGTCAATAACTATAAACTACAGTGTAAACTGAGACAGCTATTTACAGTTCACTGCAGGTTATATTGCTCATGTCAATAATTAAATATTTACAGAGTAAATTCAGTGAACTATATCCAGTTCAGTGCAGGGTATACTACTCATGTTAATAATTGAAAAGTACAGTGCATACTCAGACAGCTATTTACAGTTCAGCGCAGATTACACAGCTCATGTCAATAACTACATACTACAGGGTAAACGCAGACAGATATTTACAGTTCAGTGCAGATTAAACGGCTCATGTCAACAGCTACATACTACAGGGTAAATTCAGACAGATATTTATAGTTCAGTGCACATTACACTGTACATGTCAATAACTACAAACTACAGGGTAAACTCAGACAGATATTTACAGTTCAGTGCAGATTACACTGCTCATATCAATAAAAACACAATACAGGGAAAAAGCAGAGATCTAGTTGCAGTCCAATGAAGGTTATCCTACTCCTGTCAATAACTACAAATTATGGGGGAAATTCAGATATGCATTTATAGTTCCGTGCAGGATATACTGCTTATGTTATTAACTACAAACTACGTGGAAAATTCAGAGAGCTAGTTGCAGTCCAGTGCAGGGTATACTGCTCATTTCAATAACGACAGACTGCAGGCTAAACTCAGACAGAAATTTGCAGCTCAGTGCAGAGTGTGCCACTCATGTCAATAATTGAATAAATGTCTGAGTTTACACTGCAATTATTAGTTTTTGACATGAGTAGCACACTCTGCACTGAGCTTTAAATTACTGTCTGAGGTTACCCTGTAGTTTGTAGTTATTGACATGGGCAATGTACCCTCCACTGATCTGTAAATAGCTCGCTGAGGTTACCCTGCAGTTTGTAGTTATTGCTATGATCAGTTTAACTGCACTGAAATGTAAATAAATGACTCAATTTATTCTACAATTATTACAGTTCAGTGCAGTGTAAACTGATCATATAAACTAACTATAAACTAGAGGGTAACCTCACTGAGCTGGTCAGTGGAGGGTACATTGTTCATGTCAATAACTACAAACTTCAGGGTAATCTCAGACAGTTTTTTTTTCTGTCCAGTGCTGGTAATGCTGCTTCTCTCAAAAACTACAAACCACAACGTAAACGCCAACAGATATTTACAGTTAAGTGGAGATTATATTTGTCACCATCGATACAGTGCACAAAGGGGATGCTATGGTAGTTTGGTGCACTGACCTCTACACCGCTAAAGCTAGGTAAAAACTCGAAGACACCTCTTCTTACCGTCCCCTCGACAATGACTTCACCCCCATCATTTCCCAGATCATACAGAACCTCATCAGCTGAGGGGATCTCCCACCCACAGCTTCCAACCTCATAGTTCGGGAACCCCGCACTTCCCGATTCTACCTCCTACCCAAGGTCCACAAGCCTAACTACCCCAGCCGCATTATCGTCTCAGCCTGCTCCTGCACGACTGAACTCATCTGCATCTAGGTCGATACTGTCCTATCCCCCGGTCCAGGAACTCCCGACATACATTTGGGACACCACCTATGCCCTCCACCTCATCCAAGGCTTCCGTTTCCCCGGTCCCCAAGGCCTCATCTTCATAGTGCACATTCAGTCCCTCTACGCAATCACCTGCCAAGGCCAGGGCCTCCAAGCCCTCCGTTTCTTCATCTCCGTATGTCCCCAACATTACTCTTCCACTGAAACTCTAATTCGTTTGGCTGAACTGATACTCAAACTCAACAATTTCTCTTTCGAATCCTCCCACTTCCTCCAGACCAAAGGTGTAGCCATGGACCCCAGCTATGCCTGTCTCTTTGTTGACTACACAGAACAGTCCATTTTCCGGTGCCACATTGGTACCCGTCCCCACCTCTTCCTCCGCGACATTCATGACTACATCAGCGCTACCCGGTACTCATGTGAGGAGGTTGAGCATTTCATCAACTTCGCCAACACATTGCACCTCCACCTAAAATTCTCCTGGACCATCTCGGACAAAATCTTCCCATTCCTAGACCTCTCCGTCTCCATTCACTAGGACGAAATCAACACTGACATTTTATACAACCCCACTGACTCTCACAGCTACTTGGATTACACCTCCTCCCTCCCTGATTCATACTAAAATGTTATCCCGTATTCACAATTCCTCCGCCTTTGCTGCATCTGCTCCCAATTCCATCACAGATCACACCAGATGGCCTCCTTCTTTTAAGACAGAAATTTGCCCTGCCACACGGTTGACGATGCATCTCACAAAGTCCCACATCTTCGCCTTTGAAACCCACCCCTCCAACCATAACAAGGGCAGAACCCCCCAGTCTTCACTTTCCATCCCACCAACCTCCACATAAATCGCATCACCTGCCGACATTTCTGCCACCTACAAATGGACTCCACCACCAGGGATATATGTCATTTACTGTATCTCCTGCTCCCGATTCGGTCTCCTCTCCATTGGGGATACTGGACGCCATCACGCAGCATGCTTCAGGGAACATCTCCGGGATACCCACAACAATCAATCCCACTGTCCCGTGGGTAAACTTTTCAACTCCCCCCTCACTTTGCCGAGGGCATGCAGGTACTGCGTCTCCTCCATCGTGACTCCCCACCACTCTATGCCTGAAGGAAGAACACCTTTTCTTCCACCTTGGAACACTTCAACTCCACGACATCAATGTGAACGTCACCAGTTTCCTCATTTTCCGTTGCCCCACCATACCCCCGTTCCAAACTTCCACCTCAGCACCGTCCTCATGACATTTCCCATCTGCTAATCTTCCTCCCCACCTATCCGCTTCACCCTCTTCTCTGACCTATCAACTTTACCCCACCTCCATCCACCGATTGCACTCTCAGCTACCTTCTCCACAGCCCCACCCCACGCCATCCCCTTTATCTCTCCACACCTGAGGCTTCCAGCCTCATTCTTGAAGATGGGATCCAGCCGGAAACGTCAATTCGTCTGCTCCTCGGACGCTGTCTCACCTGCTGTGCTTTCCCTGCAACACACTCTCAACTCTGATCTCCAGCATCTGCAGACCTCACTGTCTCCAAATATTTGACTTATCCATCCCAGCTACATATACACCAGCAAGTTCACATTTGGGAGAAACTTTTCAGCAGCTCTCATGTTGGATAGAATTAAAACATTCATCCAATCGGCTAACACACCAACGTGTTCACAATGGAGAAAGACCATTTCCTTGCTCAATGTGTGGGAAGGGGTTCAGTCAGTCATCCTCCAGACTGAGACACCAGCAAATTCACACTGGGGTGGGGGGCTAGATATTGTTCACCTGCTTCCAAGGATTCATCCAGTCACCCAGCCTACTGAGACCACTACTGACTTCACACTGCGAAGAAACCAACACATCTGCTCTGTGCGTTAGAAAAAAATCAGTTGGGGTTCCAACCTGAGGATACATCAAGGAATTCACACTGGAGAGCGAAACCGTTCACTTGCTCCACGTGTGGGAAAGGATTCTCTCAGATAATCCACCACTGAATACAACTGTGAGCTCATACTGGGTATATACCATTCAACTGTTCTGTTTTAGAAAGGGATTCAGTCAGGTATTTAACCTGCTACCACACCAGGGAGTTCACACTGGTGAGAAACAACTTGCTGGCTGTGATTGTCGGAAAACATTCGCTTTGTCACCCAAACTGCTGAGATGCCAGCCAATTCATAAATGGGCATAGTGTAGGGTTTTATTTTCTTTTATTTGCACCGAGTAATTGAAAATGTTCTTTGGCCGTTAAAATGTTAACACAATTGTGTATCTGGGAGACCTGGTTTTAGAAGTAACCAACATTGTGTTGTATACAGGCACATACTTATGGGTAAAGGCAATGAACAAGCATTGTGTGGTTCATTAGGACTGGTGAAACACCCAGGAGTTCATTGAATAAAGGCAGGAGTTGTATTTTGTAGTCATTGACATCCATTCCAATCTATGCGTTCTGGGGTTTGTTTCTGATGATGTTTGGAAACACCGTCAGTCTGGTTATCTTTTGGAGAGAAAAACAATATTGATCAGGTTTCTGTTAAATACATGGCAAGCAAGTCGATATCATATCTCAAAAGCAACTGACTTTCTTCTGAAGGGCTCTCCATCTCACTCTGAAATCAGCTTCTACGTTTTATTTCTGGAAACAAGTTCAGGATTTCAACAAATCTATTCAGTGGAATAAATTCGAGTCCAAGCTTTTCTTAATCATCCACTAATGGTTTTGAAGTTCACACTAAAGTTATTAATTAAATCGAAAGAGGGAATTTCCCTGTTTCTCTGATTTAGTCACTTCAAACCTCACGTTATGTGAAAATCACTTTTGTTCAGTTTTAAAACTGCGTAGTTCTAGTCCAGCATTTCCAAATCTCGTGAATAAACTCATTAATTCTCTCTATCATTCCAATGAAACCGTTTGCATCCTTTCTGATGTTTCCATGTCTCAGTAAACCACGTCCCATGGCTTTCTAATATCTTGCTATCCAGGAAACAGTGTCTGTTCCCTTCCTAACCTCTTCACATGTCTTTGGTGGAGAATGAGGACAAGGATTAAAGACAATGCTCCCACTGAGGGTGACCTAAAAATTTTACAGTTACACAGTGAACTCTTTGCTTATTAAATATGAGTTTTCTATTTATAAACTCTAATTATGTAAAGTATTATCTATCTAGATCATGAATATCATATTCATGGAGATGGAAATTATTTATCACGTCCTTTATTCTTCCGTGGAATGTTCGAAAAATTTGTAAGGCCAACATCTCTAAATCCCCGTGCCCTGAGTTAGTCTCAGCTATTTCTAAAGGCAAACTGAAGTTCAAATACCTCATAGTGGGTCTACAATCATTCCCGTGCAGACTGCTTCTGGACAGTAAATACAATCACCAAAGTACACCATGGATCAGAAAGCAACACTTTCCACATAGTAATTGTCGTAGGTATTCTGCATTATATTTCCGTGTTCTTGACCACTTTGTTCATCACTTCATGTGTCCCTGTATTGAGTTTTAGTGAATGATTAATTTCTGAATAGAGACAATCCCTTCACCTCTTATTCGATACTCCATGGAGCATTGAATAATTGTAATCATATGCTTCCAGAGGAGACTCCTGCCATTACTAGGATGAATCAGTTAACATTCCCCACGTATCCTCGAAGGCAAGGATTTCCTTCTCCAGTTTAGGGGTTCATTACAGCAACGAACCCCATGCGTGTGTTCATTGAAACCAAAACAGTTGCAACAAGACTTTCAGACTAAGATTTTGCAATCTGCTTGCATTGGTTGTCCCAAAAGTCACATTTCACATTGCGGTATGTATATGGATGATCGCATTTTCTGAACCTTAAGAAATTACATTTCAATTTTGTCAGAACACTATCAATCGCTGTTCTCTCTTTACTGTATGGCTCCCCCGTTTAATATCCTGTATGTTCGTAGTTCATTTTACTTTTTCATCTACTTTAATCAATCTCGCTCCTGATTACCAATCCGAGAGAATGCCATAATTTTGTTAATTTATATGCAGTGCAGCTGTAGGGCGCGGTGACCAAGTGAAAAGGCATTGGTCACGTGAACCGAGTAGCAGTCGCGGACTGGTTGAATCTGGCCATTCTATCGCAGTCACATTTAAAACATTTAAGATGATCTTTAGCCAAATCATATTGGCAGAAAATAAGAAAAAAACCGAAAGAACCGCCGAAGTTGAAAACCAAACAAAAATAGTAGTTTCTGAAAAAGTTCAGAAAGTCTGACAACAACTGAGGAAGGACGGACCTAGTGGAACTGAAACGTTAACTGTGATTCACCTGCACAGATGCTGCCAGCTCTGCTGAGGTTTTACAGCAATTTCTGTTTTTGCTTGAGATTGGCAGATGTTGTGGCAGGTTATGAGAACAGTGCTTTCTAGAAGCAAATAGACAGCACGGACCTGGTAGTGTGAAATGAGACAGGAATAATGAATGAGTCGTGAGTGTGGTGTTGTAAATGAACAGGAGGTCAGGCAGCATCTGAGGAGCAGGAGAATCGACGTTTCAGGCATAAGCCCTTCATCAGGAATGAGGTTTGTGAGTCGGCCTGATGGACACTGCTGAAGCCAGGGTCCAAGTCGCAGACACCCCCTCTTGCTGCCTCCAATCACAACCTCACCTTCAATCACTAAGCTATCATCTCCCGGACCATCCACAAGCTCACCACCCCTGGGGATCTCCCATCCACAGGCTCCAATCTAATTGTCCGTGATCCCCGAACTGACAGATTCTCCCTCCTTCCTAATATTCACAAATTTAACTGCCCCAGTCGACCCCTTGTCTCAGCCTGCGCCTGTTCCACCGGACTCATGTCTTCCTACCTCGACACTATCTTATCTCCCCAGTCCAGGAAATCCCCGGCTACGTTCATGATACCCACTAGGCACTTCACCTGCTCCAAGATTTTCGTTTCCCTGAACCCCAATGCGTCATCTTCACTGTGGACATCCAGTCGCTGTACAAATCCATCTGCCAAGACAAAGGTCTCCAAGCCCCCCATTTCCACATCTCACGCCGTTCCGACCAGTATACTTCCACTGACACCCTCATCAACCTGGCTGAACTGGTCCTCACCCTCAACAACTTCTCCTTCCAATCCTCCCACTTCCTCCAAACCAAAGGTGTAGCCGTGGGCACCTGCATGGGATCCAACCATGCCTGTCCATTTGTCAGATATGTGGAACTGTCCATCTTCCACAGTTACACAGACACCATCCTCCACCTGTTTTTTCCGCTATATTGATGAATGTATTGGAGCCCCTTTGTGCTCACACGAGGAGGATGGACAGTTCACCAACTTTACCAACACCTTCCACCCAGACCTTAAATTCACCTGCATCATCTTGGCAACTTCCAACTCCTTCCTCGACCTCTCTATCACAGTCTCTGGCGACGGAATAATCACAAATATATATTACAAGCCCACCGACTCCCACAGCCACCTTGACTGCAACTCCTCCCATCCTACCTCGTGTAAAGAAACGCCATTCCTAATTCCAAATTCCTCCTCCTCCACCACATCTGTTCCCAGGATGACCAATTACACCTCAGAAAGTCCCAGTTGGTCTCCTTCTCTCGCGATCGCAAATTCCCTTCCCACGTGGTTGACGATGTCTTCCAGTGCAGCTTCTCCACTTTACCACCACCAGCCTTGAACTCCACCCCTCCCAATGCAACAAGCACAGAACCCACTGGTGTTCACCTTCCACCCTACCAACCCGCGCATATAATGCATCATATCCTGCCACTTCTGCCAACTCCAAACAGACCGTACCACCAAAGGTATATTTCCAACTACTATCAGCATTCTGAAAAGACCATTCCTTCCATGATGCCCTCGTCAGTTCCACACATTCCCACCCCCCCCCCACCAGCCCACATCACTCTCCTGGCACGATTTCCTGCCACAAACCAGCGTCCACACCACACCCCTCATCTCCATCCAAAACCCCAAGGCATCCTTCCAAATCCATTGGAAATTCACCTGTACTGTTAGCAACATCATACACTGCATTCGTTTTACCCAGTGTGGTCTCCTCTACATCAGGTACACAGGACATCGTCCTGCAGATCATTTCAGAGAACACCTCTGGGACACGCGCACCCACCAATCCCACCGCCCCGTGATTGAACACTTCAAATCCCCTCATCACTCCATCAATGATGCACAGGTCCTGCCCCCCCTTCACCGCCAAACCGTTCCCACACAATGCCTGGAGGAGGAACGCCACATATTATGTCTTGGGACCCTAACACCACACCGGATAACTGTGGATTTGAAAAGGTTTCTCATTTCTCCTCCCCACAAACCCAAGCCGTCAACTCGGCACTACCCTCTGGGCCCATTTTCTCACAAACCCCTCTGACCCATCATCTTCTCCTTCACCTTAATTCACCTATCGCTTTCGTAGCAACGTCCTTCCAATCCCAAACCCCTATGGTTTATCTTTCAGCACAGACTCACAAGCCTTATTGCTGATGAAGGGCTTATGTCTGAAATGTGAATTTTCCTGCTCCTGGGATGCTGTCTGACCTGCTTTGCTGTTCTAACACCACATTTCCGACTCTGTTACCCAACATCTGCAGTCCTAACTTTCTCCGTGGAATTATCAATGACTTCAGAGTGAAGATGCCCCTGGATTGCAGGGATCAGTGTGACTAAGATGTGCATTTATTTTGGGTGAGGACAGGCTGGATTTGAGACGAGCGCTTAACACCTAAACAACGGGAATGGTATCTGATAGCGAATTTAGGGGGGGGCTGAATTGAAGTGGAAAATTCTGTCAGAAGATGGGTCAATACAACTGCCCGACATCACCCAGATTGTAAAAGACACGCAGAAGGAGCAAAGCACCTTTAGTGCTGGAACAATGACAGGTAAGGTGGAAAGGAGACAATTCAAAACATTGAGATGCAGTGGAATTATTTATGTGAAAGGGTTCAATCTTTAAGCTACTTTACATATGGACTGCCCTCACATTGGAAAAAGGAATTTCCTGCAGTGTAAAGGCGACATTTGCCTGTGACATCACAATGCTGAGAGACACTGACATATTATCTTCCGTAGCATCGTGACCTACTTAAAGCATGATCGGCCCATCAATCAGAATTCAATACTTCAAAGCTCTCCTTTGCGTTGTACAACTTATTTGCTGCTTCTGTAGTCAGATCTCAATCGCTTCACAGTGTATCTTCTTCTGCCTCCTGCTTCATGTAAACATTTGAAGACTGAACAAATCCACAACGTATCCACTTACACCCTTCTTTTGTCACTCCTGAGCTGACACAGGTACGAGTGACTGATTGGCCTTCTCGAGCGCTCTCACTCTGGTATGACCTGAATGATAAAGTGTACTGTGTCTCATCCACAGGACACACTGCAGAATTTCCCGGCACAGAACAGTGCTGTTTACCCCATCCCTACAGACTGAGCTGTCTCCATTGGCAGAGTATTCAGACATATCCCTCCACTTGCAGACAGTGTCAGGGGACGAAAGCACTGATAGGCTCTGAATCTTCCTCTCGCTGGCACAGCCAAGTGCATCAGCCGCTGGAACTTAGCAACTTTGATTGCGAACTTCCTCCAAATATCATTGAGACAGAGAGAAAGATGCTCAGCTGGTGGGAAAGGGAGAACGGGGCTGCGGACTGTCTTCCCTCAGTAAAATTCAAATAAGTGCAAATTTAAGTAGCCTGTTTTGTGTTCAGAATCCATCTTCACACAGCAATCCTGCAGAAAGGCTTTTGTGTCAGAGGCTTCGGTTTCTTTGCTGCAATCGGGCAGCAGTTAACATCTGAGCCACAACTGTCCCAGATGAAGAGACTCCGAGTGAAACCCTCATTCTATGAGAGCCATCCCCACAGCCCTGAGCTGCGATGCTGCATGCAGTGCAAAGAGGAAGGGAGGGTTAAAAACAAGCCATTGCTTCTCCCTCAGCCATTCTGTCCCAGAGACGTGGAGACGAACAGCAGTGACGTGGGACGTCAATCACGTGCCGATAGAAACCGTTCAGCCTATCGAGTCCACAGCAACTCTCCATTGTTTGCTTCTCTCTGAGGTTATTCATCATCGGTGGTGTTTGTTCTAATAATGGAGAACTTTGTCTGTGTCGAAATGCTGTCGCCAATATGCTGATCCACAAGTCATTCACAACTTTTCATTTCACACTGTGACACAGTGTGGGGAATAACTGCAAGGCGTCATGTGCATGGTACACACCACAACTGATATCTCTCACCTTCACCAGTGTATTCCCAGCTCAGGCATGTGATTTTGCGAATCAGATCATAGCAGACCGACAGAGAACAGGAAACTACCTTTCATACCTCCGTAAGCGTGTATCCTCAAATGTGTAAAGTTGGCAGGTGTATCAATATGAGATATTTATTTCAGATACCATTCAGTGACAGGACGCAGAAGGCTCATCAATATGTAATGCGAAGAACGGAGCACTGTTACAAAGGAACACTGGCAGGGGCAGTACACACACTGAAAGCTGGAATTGTCATTGAGCAGAGGATGCGTTTTATCCATTATTTTCTGGTTTATGGGCATACCAGGCTCCCTCTGGGCCGCTCTGTTAGCGCTCAACACAGCGGTTTCCCGCAGTCTTCAGGTCTAAGTAGCATGTACCTTCGAGGATGACATCAAAAGATCATCACTGTTATTAGGTGATACACTGTGGCACAGATGTTAACCGGCTGTGTCAGCATAACCACTGTGTAACTTCCTAATTTTGTTGATTAAGCTGCGATTTCACTCAGAATTACAAAATATGCAACACTGCAGATTGAGGCCATGCGGCCCACCTTCGCTGTGCTGGCTTCTCACAATGACGAAATGACTGCGTTTTAATTGATTGATTGTCACATGGATGTAAGTACAATGGAAAGCTTTGTTTGCAATTGGTAAAGTCAGATTACAGTAATTAAGGACATGTAGATCACAGCGTGAGAAAAGCAAAATTTGGAGAGACTCGGGAATTTGGGTTACTCCACTCGGGCCTTGCGCTCAGCAAGATCCGCATTGGCAGGATCAGCATTATTTCCAGCTAGACAATCCATTTCTCAGAGCAGTAACGGCCGAGAAGAAGCTGCTCTCGAACTTGCTGGTGTGTGTTTTCAAGCTTCGGAATCTTGATCTGACCTTGATGTCATCAAAATCAGACCTCATACCTTCTCAGTCAAAAATGAGGCAGTGAGCAAAATTCCAGGGCTCATCCGGGATGTGAATCCGAGACCTTTCGCACGTAAACCACCCGCCTGAGGCGATATCATACCCGTGATAAACAAGCCAGAAGACGCCCGATGTGATAACCATAAATCCGGTGATTTTTCTTGCAAACTAAGGCTATTTATGCTCCTTTCCATTCTGACTCGATTCTCCCAGGAGGTTGTGCTCGCTGCTTCGCCTGGAACAGGGCGCACTCCGTTGATGACTGGACGAACTCATCTTCCATTGGCAGGCAGTGCTGGTGGAGAGCAGCATGAACGTGGTCTTCAGCTCCCTGTCAAACACGGATTTGTGGAGCGGCAGAGGGGGCTAGTGGGAGGGGGAGTTATGGCAATTCTGGAAAGGTTTAGAAAAAGGAGATCGTGCATGCCCAGGAACTCATCTTCTTTTGGGAATCTTGTGCAAATAACGCCATCTGAGACAGATAGAAATGTGCAGAACTTCCGGTAAAGAGACAATCTCTCCCAGTCATCGGGAACAGTGTCTGTGCCCTCCTTGAAGTCACGGAAGGCCTCTGCTGTCTGAATCAGCATGGGATGTTACTGCAGCGAGTCGTGTCACTCACACACACTCCACTTGATGTGTAGACATGTTACCACGTTACATCCAGTTCAGAGAGTAGATTTCACAACTCACATCATCCCAGAGTGACAGGGAAACAGAAAGAAGCGATTGAGACCATCATCTTAACACTTCCTTGAGGGTAAATGGATGTGGGAAAGCAGACAGTCTCGGCTGGTTCCAGCATTTATAATCTTGGCCCGTGTAACAATAAAATAAGGAAACAGGAACTGTTTATCTTTATTATTAAAACAGGTAAGCAAATTTTGAAGCGCATAGATATTTCTTCCGGATGTTCATGAAATGATCAAGAGCAGAGGACGGTTCCCTGAGTATGGTCTGACATGTGGGTTATGGGCCCAGGGGTCTCCCACTGTGCTATTCGGCTCATATGATCTGAACACATACAAAAAAATGACTTAGTGACAAGATCTGCTGAATCGGATTCAGTGAAGAGCAGAAGCCGATGGAATGAAAAGTGGCAAGAGAGTGGGGATGTAACATTATCTGTGAGGAAATGGCTTTCCAGACTCGAAGAGAGTGCACAGTGCTGTTTCCAGGGGTCAATATCTGGATAAGTCGACTGAATCAGCGTTGGGTGTTATTGTACTTCATCTATTGTACAACGGTGCAAAAGCACTGAACTTTTGTATAGAGGGGAAAACTTCAAATTCCTCAACGACGCAAAATACACAAATGAGGTAAATAACAAAGCAACCACACAAACTGGTGTTATGTTAAGCGCTCTCTGTCAAATTCCTGAGTCTGAGACTCAATCAATGAATGTTCTATGTTAATAAAAACTGCTCTGATCTCACAACTTCAGCATTTCATAGCCCCATGTAGATATGACTGACAATACTAATTGATCCCTCAGTGTGTTACTTCAGCACACGTAGAGATGAAATAAATATAAGAACAACAGCCACTGAAGTGACTGGGATTTGATTCGAAGCTGTTGCAGCCAATCGATTCAGCTCTAGTTGAAACTGCTTCCACCTTTCCTGTGTCTGTAATAAGTTTGCACAGCATAGTGGCGAGTTTTCACGCGTTGAATTGGATCCAGCATCCTTTCTCAGGTTGAAACTTAGTGGGATATAAAGACATGATGAAAAACACGGGCAGGGTTCACTGGAATATAAATACGTTAGGAATAACGCGGCAAGGTTTCTTTTAATACAAAATCGATCCAAAGGCTGGAAATGAGTTTTACTGGGAGACAAAACCACGAGAAAAGAAAAGAGGGGGAATTCATGGGATGGTTAGATAGATAAATAATCATGTGGGAGAAATCAGGAAAGCATTAGTTCTGTCCAAAGGGAGGTTACCCAGCTGATGTGAAGTTGGTCAGAGAAAATTTGAGGGAAATTCCCTCGTTTAGGTGAGTGGAAACGAGAGGTTAGAACTCAAAGTCCGTGGGGAACAATAAAGATGTTGGGACTAATTACTTTTTTATTCTGAGAGTTATTGAAATCGGAGATGAATTTTCAGAAATAAAAACATTTTACAAGCTAATTCCAGCATATTTGAAAAGCGTCAGCAGACACACACGGAGTGAATTTAACAGCGAGAGGGATTCTGGGCTGCCTGGATTGCGACGTAAGAGGGACATTCACTCGAATTGGTTAACATTCATCGGAAAGAAATTTCATAACACCTACAAATGAAAATGTTAAGTATAAGAAGAGGTGCTGGCGTTGAAAGGTGCAGCAGCTTATTCTACATGAAACATTATAGATTGCAAATGCACTGAGCTGTTTGATTCAGCTCTACGTTGAATGGAAGTCGGTTAGCTCAGTTCGTTGTCTAACTGCTTTATGCGAAAACTGAGACCAACAGAATGGGATTAATTCTCTCACTGTATCAGGTATCTATAAGGATCATTATCTCCTCCGCTCTCCTGATCTGTAATGCTATGGAGCCTCTGGTGAGTAAGATTTGGCTCGTCGATGTAAAACATCATTATCATTGCCATCTGTTGCCTTGAACATTTATTCACAATCACCAAAAAGGGGAGTGAGTCAATTTAATACTCACTGGTCTGCGCTTGGAAATTCCTGTGACAAGACTCGACCATATTCCAGTTTGAACCCTCTGGTCCTCCCAACAGCAAAACTACTTTTTATTCCTTTACCAGATTTACTGACAACAATCAAACTCCCCAAAGAGATAGATCTTAACACTTTCGATTGGTTTAATGAGCTGTGCGAGTTTGCAGGAAGTGGAATGATATGAAATGGTATCAACAGACTTTCCCAGAATGTAACCCATTGCAGGGTAAGCGATTTGAGAAAGGTCATCAAGCTAAATCTTCACCTCCATTTGGATATTCACCTAGGAAATATTTGTAACTTTTCAGTTAATAATTGACACGTTTCCCAAAGACAGAACATTTCCCCAAATCAGAAACTGGGTTTTCAAATAAATGTTACTTTATTCAACATTGTTTTCAACTGCGTTTCAGTCTGATGCTCCAATGTTCCCTGGTCAATGGCAGTAACGGTATCTTCAGGTAAGCATTGAACTTACAACCTTTGCATTTTAAGCACCTTTAAGTACCAGGCGCTAACAAATTGCGCTACTAGAGCCGCAGACAGCAAACCTGTCACGTGGCCTACTCCTACCTTGGGAACTTTTACTCAACTGCTTTACTGTTGCTGTGATGATTAGATTCCCTACCGTGTGCAAACAGGCCCTTGGGCCCAACGTGCCCGAAGAGGAACCCACCCAGAACCATTTCCCCCTGACTAATTTAGATTGTGGGAGGAAACCCACTCAGACAGAGGGAGAATGTGCAAAATCCACACAGCTACCCGAGGCTGTGAACCACGGACACAGTTGCTGTGAGGCAGCAGTGCTAACCAATAAGCCACCATGATAACCCTGAACCATATGGTTCTGAAATTAAAACTGACACAGACGAGGGGAAACTGACATGAACCAGTGATCATTGAAGCATCAGGTTCAGGAAAGGAACACAAAAACTGTGCAAAATGGAATTCATTGAAGAAGGGTTTCTGTTGGTTCCTGCGTTGTTTATAGACAATGTGACATTGCCGCTGTCGCAGGGCTTTTAATTCGATCGGTTTCAATTCGGCACAGAATTCGAATCAATAAAAGTTAACCAACCTCCTTCTGAAAGTTCATACAGGTAACATGAAACATACTGCATTCATCAACAATCTTCACTATTCCTACATCCATGAACACGTTGCACGGTTTCCATGAGTACTGACGATGTAAGAGTGTGATACAAGAATAACTTCAATTGCAGTTTAAATTGTAAAGTAGGAAGAATGCATAGTAAGTCTCAGAATGTCAGAAATTCATGTACGTCTCCGTGTCCAGAACTGCAGCCCAGCAGAGGGGAAATCTGTCCCTGAATCCCCAATATTCACATGTTTGCTTGCTCCATGTGCGTAATTGGAAACCTGTGTGAAGGAGCACGCAGTTTGACAGTGCGGCTGAGAGAAACCTTCACTGTCTGATCTAAGCTGCAATAGGAGTGGACTATTCCAGCTGTGAGAGCGGTGGGGTAAATGGGAGCACCTTGATATTCCGTGGTGTAGATTCAGATTGTCCTCATCATATTATTGTTGAAAACCTTCTGTCAGAAACAGCACAGCAAGAAAGGAACAGGAGGAGGCTATTCCAGACACTGGTCATATCCCGCCATTTGCTATCGTCATGACTGACCAAACTCTTCAATGTCTTTCCGATGCCCATCCACAATAACCTGTCTCCCAAAGGGAAAAACACATTTCAGCAATCGAAAATGTTTGTGCTACTATGGGATGGAAATGGGTTTAGAGACAGTGGGTTTCTGCACGAACCTTGTAGGTTTTGCAGCTGAGCAGCTGACTCTGGTTCATCAAGTTTCAAACGATATGATTGCGTCAAAACCCACAACCAAGAAGTTAAGGAATGTTCTCTGGTCAACAGCAGGGTCGCGAACGCCTGACGACAGGAATTGATGATGATTCAGCAGCACAATCATTGATTGAACTGGCATCTAAACTCCGATTCTGGTGGAAATCAAACCCATAAACTTTGAAGAGCAATGTTAATAATGCCGTAGAAATCTAATGTTCTTTTCAAAACGCCACAGAGCCGTGCTACCACAATTTTATTGCAACCAAAGTTGCGGTTGTCGTGGAGAAAATGTAGACAAACACCAGGAGATGCGGAGAGACCTTCAAGGAGTAGATCTTTTATTTGTTAACAAAAAAACTGTGACATTCAGGAAGCCAAATCTTGAATGCCCACGAACCTCAGGGTCCATGGCACTACTATATACCTTTTCTTTACTCATGTTTTGTTAGCTTTTCAGCACGGCCAACTTTGTTAGTCAGAATTACTTCACTCCAGCTACACAATAAACCAATGATGTTAGTTCCTATTATCAATCCACTTCTGCCACTATGGGTTTTCCAACATTCAACTTAATAGTATTCTATTGTCATGAATTGGTATTTTACTGCCACCCCTGCTACAATGATCTTACATCCCAGACTAACCTGTCATGCTTAGATATTTAGCTACTCAATCTACCACAATGTTTTCCTGTCCCACACTGACTCTACTAACTACCGATTTGATATTTAATGTCTTATCCTGCTACGAGGGTCTCAAGCAAGCTGACTCTACGAACTATCAATTGAATATTAAAAGCCATTTCCAAAATATGTATTGTCACGACTTGTCCCAAACTGCCATGATGATATTTAGCAGGCAAGGCTTACTTGACAAATTGTTATTATCTCAGCCTGCCATAGTAACCTTTCAGCACATTCTGACTCTACTAATTGGTGTAGGAGCATTCCACTATTCTTATCCCCTCATGCCACAGCGACCCCATCCTGCCAAAGTCATCTTTTGACTAGTCGAGCATTTCCACAGACCCCTTGTAACCGATAGCCAGTAGTATCCATGCGTATACACTTCCCATGCTTTTATGCTCTCTATTTTCGGTACAGTGTTTGGATCTTTCATCAGACATCTGTTTATCTTTACCCCACTTTCCAGTACCTGGTCCTTACCCATATGTTCTCTTGCTTCTCAAGTATTCGGCTAAATACTCCTGAAATGTTTTGCTGACTCGTAGCTTTACCACATGTTCAAATAGTGAATTCCAAATAAGCAACAATCTCAGAGGGAAAACATTCTTCATATAACTGCTCTGAAAATCCTCTTCCTTGCGTTTACCGTACATCCCTGGTTGTTAACCCTTCCCATGAGAAGTTTATTCCTATCAGACATACCGATCCCCTTAATGTGCACCTTAATCACTTCCTCACTCAGCCTTCTCCGCTCTCAGCTAAAGAGCCTGAGCTGAGCTCGTCTATCTTCGAAAATGGCGAGAGTGTCGTGCTGGAAAAGTACAGGGGATTTATCTACCTTTGTGTTTTAAAACCTCCAGCACCTCCTTTTCTATAATGTGGACTCATTTCAAGACGTTGAGTCATAGAGATGTACAGCATGGAAACAGGCCCTTCGGCCTAACTCCTGCATGATTTTTCTAGTCGCATTTACCACAATTTTGCCAATATACCTCTAAACCTTTGCTATTCATACACCCATCCACATACCTTAAAAATGTATTTGTATCAGCCTCCACTATTTGCTCTGGCAACTTATTCCATTCATTCTGCGCAAACCAGTTGTCCTTTAGATCCCTTTGAAAAGTTTCCCTCGCCTGGGGAAACTTCCTTGTCTCTTGACCCTGTCAATGACCATCATGATTTTAAACATCTTTTATTGGTTAACTCCTCAGCCTCGTATGTTCAACTGAAAACAGCCCCAGCCTATTCAGGCTTTTCCCTGAAGCAGAAACCCCCCAACCCTGGCAACATCTTTGGTCATTTCTTCTGAACCCTTTCATGTTCCATGACATCCTTCCGATGGCATTAAGACCAGAATTGCACACTGTATTCCAATAGTGGTCAGGCCAAACACTGTTTAGTTCCCTGAGTGCCCCAGTCTTTATCCACAGTAAGTTCCAAAGTGAAATATTTGTTTTGGATCTTGTAGTTTCACACATCTTTGCCTTCATTGATCATTTAGGAGACCGGGTTTGTCCCGAGCTCTTCTTTTGCTCTTCATACACTTGTAGAATCTCTTTGAATTCTCCTTAACTTTCTCTACCAAAGCTATCTCGTGTCCCCTTTTTACATTCCTGATTTCCATCCAAGGTGTATTTCTACAGCCCCGATGCTCCTGAAGGGATTCCCTTGAGTCAGCCAGTTATATCTGACATGTGACCCCTTTTTTTCTTGACCACAGCCTCGAAACTCAGCCAGTGTTTCCTAATTCAGTCAGCATTGAGCTGCACACGAGCAGGAACACGCTGGCGCTGAACGCTCCTTTTATCTCGGTTTTAAAATATTCCTACTTGCCAGACTTTCCTTTATCTGCAAATAGCCTCCCCAGATCTCCTTTAAAAATTCCTGTCTAATGCTACCTTGCTCCCTTGAGTAACTTGAACTTGTGGACCAGGCCTGTCCTATTCCATTGCTATTTTCCATCTCATAAAATTGTGGTAATTTTCCAAAGTGCTCCCCAACTAACTCCTCAGTCCCGTTCCCGACCTTGTTTCCCAAGGGGAGGTCAGGTTTAGACCCATTCTCCAGTTGGGCCACTTACATAATGACTGGGAGATTTCGGAACACACTTAACAAATTCCTTCCATCCAAATTCTTAACTCCGTAACAATCCCAGTCCAGGTTTGGAACGGTTAAGATCCCCTATCATTACAACCCTATTATTCTAAGAGATATCTGAAATCTCCTGACATATTTGCTACTTCATCTGCCATTGTCTATCGCTGTCGTACGATCGGAGAAAACTAATGACTATTTTTTATATCTCAGTTCCACTAATATCGCTTAACTGGGCGATCCTACGTCAATACTCCCTCTAGGTACTGCTGGGATGTTTCCCCCAATCAAACCCACCAGGTCTCCTCCTGTTTTGCCTCCTGTTCTATCCTTCCTGTAGCATCTGTCTACGGAACATTAGCTGCTGGTCCTATTGTCCCCTCAGCTGAGTTTCTGTAATATCTATGGTATCCCCAATCCCATGTTCCCATCCATGCTCTGGGATCATCTGCCTTATCTGTCTGGCCTTTTGCATTGAAATAACTGCCGTTTTATCCACCAGTTTTCCCTAATTGTCTGCTATGTTCCTGCCTGCGTTGTCTATATATATTGCTCTCTTGAACATTTGGACCAGCCTCAACTTTCTTTCTGGCCTTACGACTCTTTGGGGTCACTCAGCGCTGCCAGACGAGTTTAAATCCTCTCGATCAGCTCCAGCAACGTTCCCCACCAGGATGTGGGTCCCCCTCTGCTCCCAGTTCAGGTGTATTCCCCACCTTGTCTACCTGTGCTGTCACCTCCAGACATCCAGGGACTTGCCCACCAAGGTCCCTGTGATCCTCAGTACTCCAGGTGGACCTACCATTCATGTTGTATATCATTCATTTATGAGACTTCCCACAGTGCATTACCTCACAGTGATCAGAAGAAAACTCCATCTGCCATTACTCTGCACACTTAATCATCTGATCGATATCAGATTACAGCCTGAGTCCATCCCCCTCACTCTGGACAACACCCTCACCTTTCATGTCATCTGCAAACCTACTAATGTTACCTTCTGCTTTCACATCCGAGTGATTAATGTCCATAATGAACATCAATGGCTCCTGCACAGATCCCTGTGGTTTTCAATCACAAAACCAACCCTCCACCAGTTGTGGAGCCAATTTACCAACTTACCTTGAATCCCATGGGATCTTCCCTTTTGCACCAGCCTTCCATGTGGGACCTTGTCAAAGACCTTAATGAACTCCGTGTAAACCACATCATCTGCACTGCCCTCATCAATATCAGAGGACAATCGTCGAGCAAATCCATACAGACAATCCCGAATGAAATCGCGGGGTTATCCGTTTTTTGGCGAATACATTGTATAGATGTTCTTCTTCACTCTTTTCGCAGTTCTGGAGACTGCAGTGCGTTGTGGCCCTTTTGAACAGTTTCTTGATGCAACTTTTTTGTGTGTGTTGGGGTGGTTGCTTTCGTAGTTCAGGACTTGGTCTGTGTGTGTGGCTTTCCTGTATACCTTTGTGGTGAATTCTCCGTTCCGTGTTCTCTGTACCATCACGTCCAGGAATGGGAGTTCGTTGTCCTTTTCTTCCTCTCTAGTGAATTGGACTCCTGTGAGTGTGGAGTTGATGCTCCGGTGTGTGTTCTCTATTTCTCTGATTGTAATGATTACAAAGGTGTCATCCACATATCTGACCCAGAGTTTGGGTTGAATTTCTGGTAAAACTGTTTGTTCTAATCATTGCATTACCGCTTCTGCTATGAGTCCAGAGATGGGTGAGCCAATGGGTGTGCCGTTGATTTGTTCAAATATTTGGTTGTTGAATGTGAAGTGTGTTGTGAGGCACAGGTCCAGTAGTTTGAGTATACCGTCTTTGTTGATAGTTCCCCGTCTTGTTGTCTGTTCTGTATGTCCAGCAGTTTGGCTATTGTTTCTCTGGCTAGGGTTTTGTCGATAGAGGTGAACAGTGCTGTGACATCGAATGAGACCATAGTTACTTCCTTGTCGATGTGTGTATTTCTGATAATGTCGAAGAATTCCTGTGTTGTCTGTACAGACTGGATCCGCAGATCAGGTGTTTCAGTTTCTGCTGTAGTTCTTCAGTCAGTTTGTGTGATGGTGTCCCTGGTAGTGATACTATGGGTCTGAGTGGGATGTTTAGTTTGTGCACTTTAGGTCGTCCATAGAATCTGAAGGTGTCATTTCTTTCAGTTTCATTCTCTGTAGGTCAAACCTGGTTATCTGTCCGTTTATTTTTGTAGGTTTCTCAGTGTGTTGTTTATCCTATTGGTGACCTGCGGGGTGGTGTCAAACTCCACGCAATTTCATCCACAGATGCCTCAGGGAAAGACAATGGAATGAAGGCATGCCACGACCCAAAGGACTAGCCAAAGTACCATACATCAAGAGCATTTCCGAACTGACAGCCAGACTACTGCGACCACTAGGACACATAACAGCACAGAAACCAACAGCCACTCTCAGACAACAACTCACCAGGACGAAGGACCTGACACCCAGCATGAGCAAAACCAATGTACTGTACAAAACCCCATGCAAGGACTTCACAAAACACTACATAGGGCAAACAGGAAGGCAGCTAACAATCAGTATCCATGAACACCAACTAGCCATGAAACGACATAACCAGCTGTCCTTAGCAGCCACACACGCAGATGACAAGCAACATGAATTCGACTGGGACAACACTACTATTAAAGGACAAGCCAAACAGAAAACAGCCAGGGAATTCCTAGAGGCATGGCACTCATCCACAGATTCAATCAATAAGCACATTGACCTGGACCCAATCTACCGGCCACTGCAGCGGACAGCTGGAACTGACAACCGGAAGCAGCAGATACAAATCACTATGAATGCTGGAGGAAAGATCACAGAAGTGCTTCACAAGAGGCTCCCAAGCACTGAGGATGTCACCTAGACAGGGGACGAAACGTCTGCAATACAAATTCCCAGCTCGGCGAACAGAACCACAACAATGAGCACCCGAGCTACAAATCTTCTCCCAAACTTTGAAGCCCTTTAGACTCTACAAAGCTCCGGCATGAACAAGCCACCATCTCTCTATTTCCTTTGCCTTCTTCAGTGTCTGCAACTCTCACTGTATCTTCCAAGTGACGTTCTTTAGTTCCTGCAGGTCTGCCTCGCTCCCCAGATAACCTGTTTCATCCCCGACAGCTCCCTCAATGACTGTAACACCCTCTGCTCCTCCTCTTTCCCACTGTCTTCCAGGCACAACGGCGATACGGTAAGAGAGCAGTGCGGAATTGGATGTAAAAATCTCAGCTGAGGCTTGAGGCCGACCATTACCTGGGAGTCGCAAGGGGAGAGAACCTGAGCGAGGGCAGCACAAAGCGGGAGAATATAAATCAGCAGCGAGGGTCAAAACCGACTGGGACTTGGAGTTGGATAAAAAGCAGAGCAGGAACCTCGAAATCAGCACTGAGTCACAGAGGAAGTGACCGTGTGAGGGAGCAACTTGGAGCAGGAGCTTGAGGCTAACTCACACCTGGGAGAATATAAATCAGCACTAGGGATCGAGGCCTAGTTGTACCTGGGAGGCAGAGACGGTGACCCTGTGGGGGAGCAGACTGGAGTGAGAGCTGGATGATTAAACGTCTGAGGAAACACATCACTGTATGTAAACGTGTCCCTCCCTTGTTCTGTGTTTGTGTGTGTGTGTATATGCGTGTGGGTCCCCTTCCCTCGCTGTGTGTGTGTGTAACTCTCCTCAGTGAGGGAGTGACATGCTTACACTTTGTGTGTGTGTGTGTCCCTCCCTCACTGTGTGTTTGTGTGTTGTGTGTGTGTGTATGTCACTCCCTCACTGTGGGTGTGTGTGTTTGTGTGTCCCCTCTCGATTTCTGAGCACATGTCCCACCCTCGCTGTGCGTGCGTGTCACAACCTCGCTGTGAGTGCGTGTCCCACTCTTGCTCTTTGTGTGTGTGTGTGTGTGTGTGCGCGCCCGACCCTAATGCAGTGTGTGAGGGTGTCCTCCCCTCGCTCTGTATGTGTGTGTATGCGTATCGCTCGCTCACTGTGTGTCTGTGTGTCCCTCCCTCGCTGTGTGAGTGTGTGTGTGCGTGTCCCTCTCTCACTGTGTGCGCGTCGCTGTTGCTGTGTATGTCCCTCATGCTCTGTGTGTTTGTGTGTGTGTGTGTGTGTCTGCGTCCCCCTCGCTCGCTGTGTGTGTCTCTCTCCCTTGCTGTGTGTGTGTTTGTGTCCCCTCCCTCGCTGTGTGTGTGTGTGTCTCTCTCTTGCTGTGTGTGTACCCCTCCCTCGCTGTGTGTGTGTGTGTGTGTGTGTGTCCCTCCCTCGCTGTGTGTGTGTCTCTCTCCCTCGCTGTGTGTGTGTGTGTGTGTGTGTGTGTGTGTGTGTGTGTGTGTGTGTGTCCCTCCCTTGCTGTGTGTGTGTGTCCCTCCCTCGATGTGCGTGGCCCCCTCCCTCGCCATGTGCATGTGTGTGTGTATGTGTCCCTCCCTGCTTTGTGTGTGTCCCCTCCCTCGCTGTGTGTGTCCCCTCCCTCGCTGTGTGTGTGTGCATGTCCCCCTCCCTCGCTGTGTGGGTCCCCCTCCCTCGGTGTGTGTGTGCGTGACCCCTCCCTCACTGTGTGTGTCCCCTTCCTCGCTGTGTGTCTGTGTGAACCCTTTCCTCGCTGTGTGTGTGTGTGTGTCCCTCCCTCGCTGTATGTGCGTGTCCCCCCCCTCGCTTTGTGTGTGTGTCCCCCTCCCTCGCTGTGTGATTGCATGTCTTTCACTTTGCAGTGTGCGCGTGGCCCCCTCACTGTGTATATCCCTCCCTCGCTGTGTGCAAGCGTGTCCCTGCCTCGCTGACTGTGCGTGTCCCCCCTCGCTCTGTGTGTGCGTGCACCCCTCCCTCGCTGTGCGTGTCCCCCTCCCTCGCTGTGTGTGTGCGTGTCCCCCTCCCTCGCTGTGTGTGTGTGTCCCCCTCCCGCGTTGTGTGTGTGTGTGTGTCTCCCTTGCTGTGTGTGTCCCCCTCCCTTGCTGTGTGTGTCCCCCGCCCTCGCTGTGTGTGTCCCTGTCCCCGTCCCCCTCACTCGCAGTGTGTGTGTGTCCCTCCCTCTCTCTCTCTGTGTGTCTCTCTCCCTCGGTGTGTGTGTGTGTGTGTGTGTGTGTGTGTGTGTCCCTTCCTCGCTGTGTGTGTCCCCCTCCCTCACTGTGTTTGCGTGTCCCCCTCCCTCGCTGTTCCTGTCCCCCTCCCTCGCTGTGTGTGTGTATCCCCCTCCCTCGCTGTGTGTGTGTGAGTGTGTGTGTGTCCCCTTCCTCGCTGTGTGTGTCCCCCTCCCTCGTTGTGAGTGTGCGTGTCCCCCTCCCTCGCTGTATATGTCCTCCTCCCTTGCTGTGCGTGTCCTCCTCCCTCGCTGTGAGTGTCCCCCTCCCTCGCTCTGTGTGTGTGTCTGTGTGTGAGGGTGTGTGTGTGTGTGTGTGTGTGTGTGTGTGTGTGTGTGTGTGTGTGTGTGGTTGTGGGTGGGTGTGCGTGTCCCCCTCCCTCGCCATGTGCGTGTGTGTGTCCCTCCCTCGCTGTGTGTGACCCCCTCCCTCGCTGTGTGTGACCCCCTCCCTCACTGTGTTTGCGTGTCCCCCTCCCTCCCTGTTCCTGTCCCCCTCCCTCGCTCTGTGTGTGTGCCCCCCTCCCTCGCTGTATGTGTGTGTCCCCTCCCTCGCTGTGTGTGTCCCCCTCCCTCGCTGTGAGTGTGTGTGACCCCCTCCCTCGCTGTGTGTGTCCCCCTCCCTCGCTGTGAGTGTGTGTGACCCCCTCCCTCGCTGTGTGTGTGTCCCCCTCCCTCGCTGTGTGTCCCCCCTCACTGTGTGTTTGCGTGTTCCCTCCCTCGCTGTCTGTGTCCACCTCCCTCGCTGTGTGCCTGTGTGAACCCCTCCTTCGCTGTGTGTGTCTGTGTTTCCCCCTCCCTCGCCATGTACGTGTGTGTGTGCGTGTCCCTCTCCCTCGCTGTGTGTGCGGGTCCCCCTCCCTCGCTGTGTCTGTGTGTCCCTCCCTCGCTGTGTGATTGCATGTCTTTCACGTTGCAGTTTGTGCGTGTCCCCCTCACTGTCTGTGAGTATCCCTCCCTCGCTGCGTGCTAGTGTGTCCCTCCCTCGCTGAGTGTGCATGTCCCCCCTCGCTGTGTGTGTGTCCCCTCCCTCGCTGTGTGTGTGTGTGTGTCCCCTCCCTCGCTGTGTGTGTGTGTGTGTGTGTGTGTGTGTGTGCGCGCGCACGTGTGTGTGTCCCTCCCTCGCTGTGTGTGTCCCCCTCCCTCGCTATGTGTGTGTGTCCCCTTCCTCGCTGTGTGTGTGTCCCCCTCCCTCGCTGTGTGTGTGTGTGTGTGTGTGTGTGTGCGTGTGTGTGTCCCTCCCTTGCTGTGTGTGTCCCCCTCCCTCGCGGTGTGTGCCCCGTCCACGTCCCCCTCCCCCTCCCTCGTTGTGCGTGTGTCTCTCTCCCTCGCTGTGCGTGTCCCCCTCCCTCGCTGTGCGGGTTCCCCTCCTCGCTGTGAGTGCCACCCTCCCTCGCTGTGTGTGTGCGTGTCCGCTTCCCTCGCTATGCGTGTCCCCATCCCTCGCTGTGTGTGTGTGTGTGTGTGTGTGTGTCCCTCCCTCGCTGTGTGTGTGTGTGTGTGTGTGTGTGTGTGTGTGTGTTGTGTGTGTGGATGTGTGAACATCCCTCGCTGTGTGTGTCCCCCTCCCTCGCTGTGTGTCTGTGTGAACCCCTCCCTCGATGTTTGTCAGTGTGTGTCCCCCTCCCTCGCCATGTGCGTGTGTGTGTGTGCCCCCCTCCCTCGCTGTGTGTGCGTGTCCCCATCCCTCGCTGTCTGTTTGTGTCACCCCTTGCTGTGTGATTGCATGTCTTTCACTTTGCAGTGTGTGCGTGTCCCCCTAACTGTCTGTGTGTATCCCTCCCTCGCTGTGTGTGAGCGTGTCCCTCCTTCGCTGAGTGTTCGTGTCCCCCCTCGCTGTGTGTGCGTGTCCTCTCCCTCGCTGAGTGTGCATATTCCCCTCCCTCGCTATGTGTGAGCGTGTTCCCCTCCCTCACCCGAGTGTGCGTGTCCCCCTCTCTCGCTGTGTGCGAGCGTGTCCCCCTCCCTCACTGTGTGTGCGTGTCTCTCCCTCGCTGTGTGAATGCATGTCTTTCACTTTGCAGTTTGTGCGTGTTACCCTCCCTCGCTGTGTGGGGGTGCCCCCACCCTCGCTGTGTGCGAGCGTGTCCCCCTCCCTCGCTGTGTGTGCGTGTCCCCATCCCTCGCTGTCTGTTCGTGTCACCCCTTGCTGTGTGATTGCATGTCTTTCACTTTGCAGTGTGTGCGTGTCCCCCTAACTGTCTGTGTGTATCCCTCCCTCGCTGTGTGTGAGCGTGTCCTTCCTTCGCTGAATGTTCGTGTCCCCCCTCGCTGTGTGTGCCTGTACTCCTCCCTCGCTGAGTGTGCGTGTTCCCCTCCCTCGCTGTGTGTGAGCGTGTCCCTCCCTCGCTGTGTGCGATCGTGTCCCTCCCTCGCTGTGTGTGAGCGTGTCCCTCCCTCGCTGTGTGCGAGCGTGTCCCTCCCTCGCTGTGTGTGAGCGTGTCCCTCCCTCGCTGTGTGCGAGCGTGTCCCTCCCTCGCTGTGTGTGAGCGTATCCCTCCCTCGCTGTGTGCGAGCGTGTCCCTCCCTCACCCGAGTGTGCTTGTCCCCCTCCCTTGCTGTGTGCGAGCGTGTCCCCCTCCCTCATTGTGTGTGCGTGTCTCTCCCTCGCTGTGTGAATGCATGTCTTTCACTTTGCAGTTGGTGCGTGTTACCCTCCCTCGCTGTGTGGGGGTGTCCCCCACGCTCGCTGTGTGCGAGCGTGTCCCCCTCCCTCGTTGAGTGTGCGTGACCCCGTCCCTCGCTGTGTGCAGGCGTGTCCCCCTCCCTCGCTGAGTGTGTGAGACCCCTCCCTCGCTGTGTGCGTGTCCCTCCCTCGCTGCGTGCGAGCGTGTCCCTCCCTCGCTCTGTGTGTGTCTCCCTCCCTCGCTCTGTGTGTGCATGTCCCTCCCTCGCTGTGTGCGAGCGTGTCCCTCCCTCGCTGTGTGCGAGCGTGTCCCCATCCCTCGCAGAGTGTGCGTGTCCCCCTCCCTCGCTGAGTGTGCATTTTCCTTTCCCTCGCTGAGTGTGTGTGCATTTTTCACTTTGCAGTGTGTAAGTGTCCCGCCCTTGCTGTGTGGCCGCTTCCCTCCCTTGCTGTGTGTGTGTCCCTCCCTTGCTGTGTGTGGGTGTGCCTCCCTCGCTGTG
>NW_027310842.1:40000-42500 GCF_047496795.1 Chiloscyllium punctatum | reverse complement strand
GATGGAGTTTACCACCCGCTTTGGGCTGCATTCACAAGCAACCCGACTCCAAGAAGACGCGATCTCGACCCGCCTCTCACCGCCACTGGCCTCACACCGTCCTCAGGCTAGGCCTCGATCAGGAGGACTGGGGCGACTGGGCACCGTCGAAGAAAGCGCTTCTGTACGCCACATTTCCCTCGCCCGTCAAGCGAGCGGGGATTCGGCGCTGGGCTCTTCCCTGTTCACTCGCAGTTACTAAGGGAATCCTTGTTAGTTTCTTTTCCACCGCTTAGTAATATGCTTAAATTCAGCGGGTTGTCGCGTCTGATCTGAGGTCGTACCCAGAGTCAGAGGATGGCCAGGCCGCACCGCCAGCGTGCGAATCCCCCGCACCACCTCTTAGTGGGCCGGCAACGTCTCACCGCGGACGGGAGTTTGGCCGACGCCGCGACGGTCAGAGAGCCAGCCACCCGCACGTCGCTCACCACCCTTGGCCAGCGATGGTGTCGACGAGTGGCCGCCCCTGCCGCCTCCAGCGCCGCCGCGTCCACGCGCGGGGACGTGCTCGGCGCAATTCCACGGGACCGGAGACCCTCCCCCGTCCACGGCGGGAGGCGAAACTCGGAAGTGCCGGCTGCTTACTCGAGCGGAAGGGTCAGCCTGATTCCTGCCTTGCCGGAGGCCCGGTCGCGGGGGTGACGACCCGCCGCCCGGGACGTGCGAGGCACCAGCAGACAGAGACTGCCCGACGGTCAGAGAGAGGGAGAGAGGAGTGCCGAGGCTCAAGTGGCGAACGGTCGCGCAGGCACGCCACGCACATCGATCGCCAGCCGCGGAACGGCACGGCCTTCAGTGGGGCCGGCGGGCGACGCCGCTCCTGAACCCAGCGGCCCCGAGCCGGACGAGTTGAGGAAGGCACGCCGACGGTGACAGGGTACGGAAGACACAGCGGTGGCCTTCTGGCGACTTGGCCCCCGACAGCCCGACGTTCCGCCGTCCTCCCGATGGCCAGGAGGACCGTGCGGGGGTCGGCCGACGGCGTGGTAGGTGTGCCTGCACGGTGACGGAGCACACACCACGCCCGCCAACCCCTCCGTACCTCCCGAGACCGGTGGCAGGACGGAGCGGAAAACGTGCGGACTGAACGGGAGAGCCAAGAGCCAGCGATCCACGCGCGTGCGACCGTCCAAGTCACAGCGTTCGACGAAAACCTCCTCCCTCGGCCAGGCACTCGGCGCCAGCAGGGGAGACAGGATCAGACGCCCCGCCGGCCACTTAAGGCCGAGGACGAACCACGAGACGGGCGGCTGCAGCAGCGGGCGGCCTGCAGCTCCCAGCACTCTCAATCGATCAACCATCGAGTCGGGTCAGCGTGTCAAACCGGCGAGCTCCACGGTCAGGCCGGCGGCGCACCAGCACCGGACCTCCGCGGCTCCCTTCACTCTTTCCACTGCCAGCCAACCGAGAGACGGACCCAATGCGGACGTGCAGAGCTTAGGCAGACCCCCCACTGGAGGCTCAACACTTCGTGGCAGCTCCGTGTCCCAGAGACCAGGAGGGTTGGCACACACACACAGTGTGAACCACCGACAGCCATTCTGGGACCGGTGACAGCCGTGCTGGCCCCACTGCCACGACACAGACGGACGCCAGGCCGCGCTCCCCGGCGGGGGGATGGCGTCGAGCCTGACGAACGGAATGTGCAGGGTGGGGGGGAAAGGCCAAGCGCTCCGACGCCGGAGGGCTCCGGAGTCTGAACTTAGGGGGACAAAGAGGACGGGTCCTCTGCGACACCCCAGCCGCGCTCTCGCCAGCCAAGGCGAGTGCGATTGATTGCCAAACGACCCTCAGACAGGCGTGGCCCCGGGAAGAACCCGGGGCCGCAAAGTGCGTTCAAAGTGTCGATGATCAATGTGTCCTGCAATTCACATTAATTCTCGCAGCTAGCTGCGTTCGTCATCGACGCACGAGCCGAGTGATCCACCGTCAAGAGTTGTCTGAGTTTGTTTTAGGTCTCTCCCTCGCCAGAGGAAAGCGACCCGGACCGCACATACGCTCCCCACCTTGAGCTACAGCCACCTGCACGCCGGCGTGCGGGCGGAGCAGGGTGGCGTGAAGCGATGGGGAGCACCATCCTGGTGCGGCCCGCAGAAACATACGTCTATTGGGGGGAGGAGGACAGGGCGCCCAAGAGGCGATGCGTGCCCCAACGCACCGCAGCGACGGAGGCAGGATCACCGCCACCATGTCGCCCGCCTAGTATCACGAGGCGTGCAGCAGCTTTGCCCTAGGAAAAGCAGAGGCGGGAACGGGCACCGGCCATCGGTTCGGCAGCGTCACTGACGCGTGCACGTGGCGGCGTGTCGGCGAGCGGACTTCCTGCGAGGAGGCGGGGGCGGCACTCGCCCGAGCAGACGCCCGCCCGGCCCAGCCACCGCCGAGGTGGACTGGGAGTCGCGGCAACGGCTCGTCATACTCGTTCCCACACTCACAGCGCAGCTTGCCCGCAAGCCACCGA
>NW_027310842.1:22500-32500 GCF_047496795.1 Chiloscyllium punctatum | reverse complement strand
CCACCCCCTCCGATTGTCAAGAGACCTCCGCACCGGCCTCTGACTTACTCTCAGAATGGACGGAAAGAGCCGGGTAAGCCTTTGAAAAGATTCGACCACGTGCCGAAAACTTTAGACTTCCGTGAGCTCTCCGGCTTGCACCGAGACCCGAAGTCGACGTGCTTAGCACCACGGGACCCCTTTCGCCTGCAGGTCCCGAGCCGCCTTTTATTTTTGTTACGAGTATCGTGTTCCCCAAACCTGGGTGACGAGCACCGCAGGGCGGCAGAGCCATCGCGCTTGTCCGGGTGGCAGAGGAGGACCAGACTATTCACAAATAGCGGCCCAACGACTCCCAGAGCCGGTCGTGCGGCAGGCGAGGTCTGCTCTCATCACAAGAGGCTTTAGGGAGTGCTCAGGCAACGGTCAGCCCGCAGCCTTCTTGGCAACACCCAAGGGAACCAGGCCACTCGCGTCTCTCGCCTTCATTTTGGACACGAGCGCCTGTGGAGGGACGGCCGGAGTCAACGTGGGGTTTGCCCGCCCTCCAATAGTGTCAAAAGACCGCCGCACAAGTCTCTGACTGACTCTTAGAACAGACAGAAAGAGTTTGTCAAATCTGTCAAAAAATTGACAAAGTGTCAAAAATTCGACTTCCAAGAGCTCTCCGGCATGCACTCATACCTGTCATTAAAGTGCTATGCCCGTGGAACCGTTTTTCGGATGCCTTTCAGAACGGTCCCGCGCCGCCATTTTGTTCTAAAAATCGTGTTCCCATATATCTCCGGGTACCCCGCCAACCTCACTGCGGAAAAACTACAAGTGGCACTGAATGGGTCTGAATTCCAAATTTGACTGCATCGGTCTGGAACTCGGTCCGGTCAAAACCGTTTGGATTTTTCTCGGTCCGGACTTCCGCGACAGACAAAGTTAAAGTTTTCGGGCTGCAGGCACAAAACGACAGCTGGCCATTTGCCGGGCTCAATTCACCCAATTCCTCCGGCACTTCGGAGCACATGTTCGGTGTAAGTTTGCGAATCTTTCCCGATGCTGCAGCATTTTCCTCCGCTGACACTTAGAATATTTTTCACACTTTGCTGAAAATTTTTCTAAGTGTTTTTTTCCAAGTTTTCCTGGTTACTGATTTCTTCTTTTTAAACATTTTTCTAAGTTTTTCTGGTTACTGATTTCTTCTTTTTAAACATTTTTCGCAGTTTGTCTGGTTACTGATTTCTTCTTTTTAAACATTTTTCGCCGTTTTTCTGGTTACTGATTTCTTCTTTTTAAACATTTTTCGCCGTTTTTCTGGTTACTGATTTCTTCTTTTTAAACATTTTTCTAAGTTTTTCTGGTTACTCATTTCTTCTTTTTAAACATTTTTCTAAGTTTTTCTGGTTACTGATTTCTTCTTTTTAAACATTTTTCTAAGTTTTTCTGGTTACTCATTTCTTCTTTTTAAACATTTTTCTAAGTTTTTCTGGTTACTCACTTCTTCTTTTTAAACATTTTTCTAAGTTTTTCTGGTTACTGATTTCTTCTTTTTAAACATTTTTCGCCGTTTTTCTGGTTACTGATTTCTTCTTTTTAAACATTTTTCTAAGTTTTTCTGGTTACTCATTTCTTCTTTTTAAACATTTTTCGCCGTTTTTCTGGTTACTGATTTCTTCTTTTTAAACATTTTTCTAAGTTTTTCTGGTTACTGATTTCTTCTTTTTAAACATTTTTCTAAGTTTTCCTGGTTACTCATTTCTTCTTTTTAAACATTTTTCTAAGTTTTCCTGGTTACTCATTTCTTCTTTTTAAACATTTTTCTAAGTTTTCCTGGTTACTGATTTCTTCTTTTTAAACATTTTTCGCAGTTTTTCTGGTTACTGATTTCTTCTTTTTAAACATTTTTCTAAGTTTTTCTGGTTACTGATTTCTTCTTTTTAAACATTTTTCTAAGTTTTTCTGGTTACTCACTTCTTCTTTTTAAACATTTTTCTAAGTTTTTCTGGTTACTCACTTCTTCTTTTGAAACATTTTTCTAAGTTTTTCTGGTTACTGATTTCTTCTTTTTAAACATTTTTCTAAGTTTTTCTGGTTACTGATTTCTTCTTTTTAAACATTTTTCGCAGTTTGTCTGGTTACTGATTTCTTCTTTTTAAACATTTTTCGCCGTTTTTCTGGTTACTGATTTCTTCTTTTTAAACATTTTTCTAAGTTTTTCTGGTTACTCACTTCTTCTTTTTAAACATTTTTCTAAGTTTTTCTGGTTACTGATTTCTTCTTTTTAAACATTTTTCGCAGTTTTTCTGGTTACTGATTTCTTCTTTTTAAACATTTTTCTAAGTTTTCCTGGTTACTGATTTCTTCTTTTTAAACATTTTTCGCAGTTTTTCTGGTTACTGATTTCTTCTTTTTAAACATTTTTCTAAGTTTTTCTGGTTACTCACTTCTTCTTTTTAAACATTTTTCTAAGTTTTCCTGGTTACTGATTTCTTCTTTTTAAACATTTTTCGCAGTTTGTCTGGTTACTGATTTCTTCTTTTTAAACATTTTTCGCAGTTTTTCTGGTTACTGATTTCTTCTTTTTAAACATTTTTCTAAGTTTTTCTGGTTACTCACTTCTTCTTTTATAACATTTTTCTAAGTTTTCCTGGTTACTGATTTCTTCTTTTTAAACATTTTTCTAAGTTTTCCTGGTTACTGATTTCTTCTTTTTAAACATTTTTCTAAGTTTTCCTGGTTACTGATTTCTTCTTTTTAAACATTTTTCTAAGTTTTTCTGGTTACTCATTTCTTCTTTTTAAACATTTTTCGCAGTTTTTCTGGTTACTGATTTCTTCTTTTTAAACATTTTCCTAAGTTTTCCTGGTTACTGATTTCTTCTTTTTAAACATTTTTCTAAGTTTTCCTGGTTACTCATTTCTTCTTTTTGATCATTTTTCTAAGTTTTCCTGGTTACTGATTTCTTCGTTTTGAACATTTTTCTAAGTTTTCCTGGTTACTCACTTCTTCTTTTCAAACATTTTTCATCGTTTTTCTGTTTACTCATTTAGCACTTTCAGGCACTTTCCGATCATTTCCTCGTTCCCGATTTCACCCTTTAAAACGCTTTCGGGCATTTCCCTAAGTTTTGCGGTTCACTCGTTTGGGACTCACTGACACCTTCTCTAGCTTCCCTGCTCACTTTTTTCGTACTGTTGAGAAAATTCGAACCCTTTCCTTAACTATGCCGGTTACTGACTTCACCGCTTCAGACCCTTGTCCCCGTAATGAAAGATACCATTTCCCACCGTGGGAAATGCACGAAAATCGGACTGAAGACGGGGGAGGCTCCCCCCTCGAAGGCGAGACCGTCGGCAGAACCGCCGGGTCAAACCCGGCTGAGCTACCCGGCTTACAAGTCTCAAAGTCGGTATGAGCAGTCACGTCCACCCCCATTCCCTTTTGGACCACTTCCCACGGTTCCAAATGCATGAAAATCGGCCTGTACACGGGGGAGGCACCCGCCTCGAAGACGAGACCGTCGGCAGAACCGCCGGGTCAAACCCGGCTGAGCTACCCGGCTCGGAAGCGCCAAAGTCGGGTTGAGCAGTCACATTCACTCCCATCCCCTTTTGGGCAACTTCCCACGGTTGGAAATGCATGGAAATCGGACTGAACACGGGGGAGGCTCCCCCCTCGAAGGCGAGACCGTCGGCAGAACCGCCGGATCAAACCCGGCTGAGCTACCCGGCTTACAAGTCTCAAAGTCGGTATGAGCAGACACGTCCACCCCCATTCCCTTTTGGACCACTTCCCACGGTTCGAAATGCATGAAAATCGGCCTGTATACGGGGGAGGCACCCGCCTCGAAGACGAGACCGTCGGCAGAACCGCCGGGTCAAACCCGGCTGAGCTACCCGGCTCGGAAGCGCCAAAGTCGGGTTGAGCAGTCACATTCACTCCCATCCCCTTTTGGGCAACTTCCCACGGTTGGAAATGCATGGAAATCGGACTGAACACGGGGGAGGCTCCCCCCTCGAAGGCGAGACCGTCGGCAGAACCGCCGGATCAAACCCGGCTGAGCTACCCGGCTTACAAGTCTCAAAGTCGGTATGAGCAGACACGTCCACCCCCATTCCCTTTTGGACCACTTCCCACGGTTCGAAATGCATGAAAATCGGCCTGTATACGGGGGAGGCACCCGCCTCGAAGACGAGACCGTCGGCAGAACCGCCGGGTCAAACCCGGCCGGGCTACCCGGGTTAGAAGCCCTAGAGTCGGGTTGAGCAGTCACAATCACTCCCATCCCCTTTTGAACCTGTTCCCACCGTTGGAAATGCACGAAAATCGGCCTGTACACGGGGGAGGCTCCCCCCTCGAAGGCGAGACCGTCGGCAGAACCGCCGGGTCAAACCCGGCTGAGCTACCCGGCTTACAAGTCTCGAAGTCGGGTTGAGCAGTCACATTCACTCCCATCGACTTTTGGGCAACTTCCCACCGTTGCAAATGCATGAAAATCGGCCTGTACACGGGGGAGGCACCCGCCTCGAAGTCGAGACCGTCGGCAGAACCGCCGGGTCCAACCCGGCTGAGCTACCCGGCTTACAAGTCTCAAAGCCGGGTTGGGCAGTCACGTTCACCCCCATTCCCTTTTGGATCACTTCCCACGGTTCGAAATGCACGAAAACCGGCCTGTACACGGGGGAGGGTCCGCCCTCGAAGGCGAGACCGTCGGCAGAACCGCCGGGTCAAACCTGGCTGAGCTACCCGGCTTACAAGTCTCAAAGTCGGGTTGAGCAGTCACGTTCACTCCCATCGACTTTTAGACCACTTCCCACGGTTCGAAATGCACGAAAATCGGCCTGTACACGGGGGAGGCACCCGCCTCGAAGACGAGACCGTCGGCAGAACCGCCGGGTCAAACCCGGCCGAGCTACCCGGCTTAAAAGTCTCAAAGTCGGTATGAGCAGTCACATTCACCCCCATTCCCTTTTGGACCACTTCCCACGGTTGGAAATGCATGAAAATCGGCCTGGACACGGGGGAGGCTCCCCCCTCGATGACGAGACCGTCGGCAGAACCGCCGGAACAAACCCGGCTGAGCTACCCGGCTTACAAGTCTCAAAGTCGGTATGAGCAGACACGTCCACCCCCATTCCCTTTTGGACCACTTCCCACCGTTGGAAATGCACGAAAATCGGCCTGTACACGGGGGAGGCACCGGCCTCGAAGACGAGACCGTCGGCAGAACCGCCGGGTCAAACCCGGCTGAGCTACCCGGCTTACAAGTCTCAAAGTCGGGTTGAGCAGTCACATTCACTCCCATCGACTTTTGGGCAACTTCCCACGGTTCGAAATGCACAAGATTCGGCCTGAACACGGGGGACGCTCCCCCCTCGAAGGCGAGACCGTCGGCAGACCCGCCGGGTCAAACCCGGCTGAGCTACCCGGCTCGGAAGCGCCAAAGTCGGTATGAGCAGTCACGTTCACTCCCATCCCCTTTTGGACCGCTTCCCACGGTACGAAATGCATGAAAATCGGCCTGTACACGGGGGAGGCACCCGCCTCGAAGACGAGACCGTCGGCAGAACCGCCGGGTCAAACCCGGCTGAGCTACCCGGCTTACAAGTCTCAAAGTCGGGTTGAGCAGTCACATTCACTCCCATCGACTTTTGGGCAACTTCCCACGGTTCGAAATGCACAAAATTCGGCCTGAACACGGGGGACGCTCCCCCCTCGAAGGCGAGACCGTCGGCAGAACCGCCGGGTCAAACCCGGCTGAGCTACCCGGCTTAAAAGTCTCAAAGTCGGTATGAGCAGTCACATTCACCCCCATTCCCTTTTGGACCACTTCCCACGGTTGGAAATGCATGAAAATCGGCCTGGACACGGGGGAGGCTCCCCCCTCGATGACGAGACCGTCGGCAGAACCGCCGGAACAAACCCGGCTGAGCTACCCGGCTTACAAGTCTCAAAGTCGGTATGAGCAGACACGTCCACCCCCATTCCCTTTTGGACCACTTCCCACCGTTGGAAATGCACGAAAATCGGCCTGTACACGGGGGAGGCACCGGCCTCGAAGACGAGACCGTCGGCAGAACCGCCGGATCAAACCCGGCCGAGCTACCCGGGTTAGAAGCCTCAGAGTCGGGTTGAGCAGTCACGTCCACCCCCATTCCCTTTTGGACCACTTCCCACGGTTCGAAATGCACGAAAATCGGCCTGTACACGGGGGAGGGAGCCGCCTCGAAGACGAGACCGTCGGCAGAACCGCCGGTTCAAACCCGGCTGAGCTACCAGGCTCGGAAGCGCCAAAGTCGGGTTGAGCAGTCACATTCACTCCCATCCCCTTTTGGGCAACTTCCCACCGTTGCAAATGCATGAAAATCGGCCTGTACACGGGGGAGGGAGCCGCCTCGAAGACGAGACCGTCGGCAGAACCGCCGGATCAAACCCGGCTGAGCTACCAGGCTCGGAAGCGCCAAAGTCGGTATGAGCAGTCACATTCACTCCCATCCCCTTTTGGGCCACTTCCCACGGTTCGAAATGCACGAAAATCGGACTGAACACGGGGGAGGCTCCCCCCTCCAAAACGAGACCATCGGCAGAATCGACGGGTCAAACCCGGCCGAGCTACCCGGGTTAGAAGCCTCAAAGTCGGGTTGAGCAGTCACGTCCACCCCCATCCCCTTTTGGACCACTTCCCACGGTTCGAAATGCACGAAAATCGGCCTGTACACGGGGGAGGCACCCGCCTCGAAGACGAGACCGTCGGCAGACCCGCCGGATCAAACCCGGCCGAGCTACACGGCTTACAAGTCTCAATGTCGGTATGAGCAGTCACGTCCACCCCTATTCCCTTTTGGACCACTTCCCACGGTACGAAATGCATGAAAATCGGCCTGTACACGGGGGAGGCACCCGCCTCGAAGACGAGACCGTCGGCAGAACCGCCGGGTCAAACCCGGCTGAGCTACCCGGCTCGGAAGCGCCAAAGTCGGGTTGAGCAGTCACATTCACTCCCATCGACTTTTGGGCAACTTCCCACGGTTCGAAATGCACAAAATTCGGCCTGAACACGGGGGACGCTCCCCCCTCGAAGGCGAGACCGTCGGCAGAACCGCCGGGTCAAACCCGGCTGAGCTACCCGGGTCGGAAGCGCCAAGGTCGGTATGAGCAGTCACATTCACTCCCATCCCCTTTTGGACCGCTTCCCACGGTTTGAAATGCACGAAAATCGGCCTGTACACGGGGGAGGCTCCGCCCTCGAAGGCGAGACCGACGGCAGAACCGCCGGGTCAAACCCGGCCGGGCTACCCGGGTTAGAAGCCTCAGAGTCGGGTTGAGCAGTCACATTCACCCCCATCCCCTTTTGAACCTCTTCCCACCGTTGGAAATGCACGAAAATCGGCCTGTACACGGGGGAGGCGCCCCTCTCGAAGGCGAGACCGACGGCAGAACCGCCGGGTCAAACCCGGCCGAGCTACCCGGGTTAGAAGCCTCAGAGTCGGGTTGAGCAGTCACATTCACCCCCATCCCCTTATGAACCTCTTCCCACCGTTGGAAATGCACGAAAATCGGCCTGTACACGGGGGAGGCCCCCCTCTCGAAGACGAGACCGTCGGCAGACCCGCCGGATCAAACCCGGCCGAGCTACACGGCTTACAAGTCTCGATGTCGGTATGAGCAGTCACGTCCACCCCCATTCCCTTTTGGACCACTTCCCACGGTACGAAATGCATGAAAATCGGCCTGTACACGGGGGAGGCACCCGCCTCGAAGACGAGACCGTCGGCAGAACCGCCGGGTCAAACCCGGCTGAGCTACCCGGCTCGGAAGCGCCAAAGTCGGGTTGAGCAGTCACATTCACTCCCATCCCCTTTTGGGCCACTTCCCACGGTTCGAAATGCATGAAAATCGGCCTGTACACGGGGGACGCTCCCCCCTCGAAGGCGAGGCCGTCGGCAGAACCGCCGGGTCAAACCCGGCTGAGCTACCCGGGTTAGATGCCTCAAAGTCGGGTTGAGCAGTCACATTCACCCCCATCCCCTTTCGGCCCCCTTCCCACGGTTGGAAATGCATGAAAATCGGCCTGTACACGGTGGGCGCTCCCCCCTCGAAGGTGAGACCTTCGGCAGAACCGCCGGGTCAAATCCTGCCGAGCTACCCGCGTTAGAGGTCTCAATGTCGGCTTCAGCAGTCACATTCAATCCCATTCCCGTTTGGACCTCTTCCCGCCGATGGAAATGCACAAAATTCGGCCTGAACACGCGGGACGCTCCCCCCTCGAAGGCGAGACCGTCGCCAGAACCGCCGGGTCAAATCCGGCTGAGCTACCCGCGTTACAGGTCTCAAAGTCGGGTTGAGCAGTCACGTTCACCCCCATCCCCTTTCGGACCCCTTCCCACGGTTGGAAATGCATGAAAATCGGCCTGTACACGGTGGGCGCTCCCCCCTCGAAGGTGAGACCTTCGGCAGAACCGCCGGGTCAAATCCGGCCGAGCTACCCGCGTTAGAGGTCTCAATGTCGGCTTCAGCAGTCACATTCAATCCCATTCCCGTTTGGACCTCTTCCCGCCGATGGAAATGCACAAAATTCGGCCTGAACACGCGGGAGGCTCCCCCCTCGAAGGTGAGACCTTCGGCAGAACCGCCGGGTCAAATCCGGCCGAGCTACCCGCGTTAGAGGTCTCAATGTCGGCTTCAGCAGTCACATTCAATCCCATTCCCGTTTGGACCTCTTCCCGCCGATGGAAATGCACAAAATTCGGCCTGAACACGCGGGACGCTCCCCCCTCGAAGGCGAGACCGTCGCCAGAACCGCCGGGTCAAATCCGGCCGAGCTACCCGCGTTAGAGGTCTCAATGTCGGCTTCAGCAGTCACATTCAATCCCATTCCCTTTTGGAACACTTCCCGCCGTTAACAATGCACGATATTCGGCCTGAACACGCGGGACGCTCCCCCCTCGAAGGTGAGACCTTCGGCAGAACCGCCGGGTCAAATCCTGCCGAGCTACCCGCGTTAGAGGTCTCAATGTCGGCTTCAGCAGTCACATTCAATCCCATTCCCGTTTGGACCTCTTCCCGCCGATGGAAATGCACAAAATTCGGCCTGAACACGCGGGGCGCTCCCCCCTCGAAGGCGAGACCGTCGCCAGAACCGCCGGGTCAAATCCGGCTGAGCTACCCGCGTTACAGGTCTCAAAGTCGGCTTCAGCAGTCACATTCAATCCCATTCCCTTTTGGAACACTTCCCGCCGTTAACAATGCACGATATTCGGACTGAACACGGGGGCCGGTCCGCCCTCGAAGTCAACACCGTCCGCAGAACCGCCGGGGCAAATCCGGCTGAGCTACCCCGCCCCCGAACACTCAAAGTCCCTCTGAAGCCTTGCATTCGCCTCCTTGGAAAATTGACGTCAAACATTACCAAAATCGGGGGCACGAGCACTAAAGCTAAGTCTCACCCTTTCCCTATCCCTAACCAGGAACCGAACGCCCACCCTCAGCCTCACACCAACGCCGGTGCCACTCCAGACAGACACACCCTTCAAAACCACACCCATCCGGCCATGCAACTCAAAAAGGGTCCAAATTCAGAAACACCCCCTTCAAAAGGCACTCCATCCTCGGCCACACCACCGGGACATGGTCCCCTCGGCGATAATTAAGCCCCCACCACTATTTGAAGCCAACCGCAGCCGCAACTCGAACGGAGAAATCAGTAACCAATTCAAAAATGCGCTTGGTTACTGATTTCTACTGAGCCGAAAAAATTCTAAGTGTCGGTGGTTACTGATTTATACCAACCCGAAAATATTCTAAGTGTCGGTGGTTACTGATTTATACCAACCCGAAAAAATTCTAAGTGTCAGTGGTTACTGATTTATACCAACTCGAAAAAATTCTAAGTGTCAGTGGTTACTGATTTATACCAACTCGAAAATATTCTAAGTGTCGGTGGTTACTGATTTATACCAACCCGAAAATATTCTAAGTGTCAGTGGTTACTGATTTATACCAAGTCGAAAATATTCTAAGTGTCAGTGGT
>NW_027310842.1:0-5000 GCF_047496795.1 Chiloscyllium punctatum | reverse complement strand
AAGAGCCGGGTAAGCCTTTGAAAAGATTCGACCACGTGCCGAAAACTTTAGACTTCCGTGAGCTCTCCGGCTTGCACCGAGACCCGAAGTCGACGTGCTTAGCACCACGGGACCCCTTTCGCCTGCAGGTCCCGAGCCGCCTTTTATTTTTGTTACGAGTATCGTGTTCCCCAAACCTGGGTGACGAGCACCGCAGGGCGGCAGAGCCATCGCGCTTGTCCGGGTGGCAGAGGAGGACCAGACTATTCACAAATAGCGGCCCAACGACTCCCAGAGCCGGTCGTGCGGCAGGCGAGGTCTGCTCTCATCACAAGAGGCTTTAGGGAGTGCTCAGGCAACGGTCAGCCCGCAGCCTTCTTGGCAACACCCAAGGGAACCAGGCCACTCGCGTCTCTCGCCTTCATTTTGGACACGAGCGCCTGTGGAGGGACGGCCGGAGTCAACGTGGGGTTTGCCCGCCCTCCAATAGTGTCAAAAGACCGCCGCACAAGTCTCTGACTGACTCTTAGAACAGACAGAAAGAGTTTGTCAAATCTGTCAAAAAATTGACAAAGTGTCAAAAATTCGACTTCCAAGAGCTCTCCGGCATGCACTCATACCTGTCATTAAAGTGCTATGCCCGTGGAACCGTTTTTCGGATGCCTTTCAGAACGGTCCCGCGCCGCCATTTTGTTCTAAAAATCGTGTTCCCATATATCTCCGGGTACCCCGCCAACCTCACTGCGGAAAAACTACAAGTGGCACTGAATGGGTCTGAATTCCAAATTTGACTGCATCGGTCTGGAACTCGGTCCGGTCAAAACCGTTTGGATTTTTCTCGGTCCGGACTTCCGCGACAGACAAAGTTAAAGTTTTCGGGCTGCAGGCACAAAACGACAGCTGGCCATTTGCCGGGCTCAATTCACCCAATTCCTCCGGCACTTCGGAGCACATGTTCGGTGTAAGTTTGCGAATCTTTCCCGATGCTGCAGCATTTTCCTCCGCTGACACTTAGAATATTTTTCACACTTTGCTGAAAATTTTTCTAAGTGTTTTTTTCCAAGTTTTCCTGGTTACTGATTTCTTCTTTTTAAACATTTTTCTAAGTTTTTCTGGTTACTGATTTCTTCTTTTTAAACATTTTTCGCAGTTTGTCTGGTTACTGATTTCTTCTTTTTAAACATTTTTCGCCGTTTTTCTGGTTACTGATTTCTTCTTTTTAAACATTTTTCGCCGTTTTTCTGGTTACTGATTTCTTCTTTTTAAACATTTTTCTAAGTTTTTCTGGTTACTCATTTCTTCTTTTTAAACATTTTTCTAAGTTTTTCTGGTTACTGATTTCTTCTTTTTAAACATTTTTCTAAGTTTTTCTGGTTACTCATTTCTTCTTTTTAAACATTTTTCTAAGTTTTTCTGGTTACTCACTTCTTCTTTTTAAACATTTTTCTAAGTTTTTCTGGTTACTGATTTCTTCTTTTTAAACATTTTTCGCCGTTTTTCTGGTTACTGATTTCTTCTTTTTAAACATTTTTCTAAGTTTTTCTGGTTACTCATTTCTTCTTTTTAAACATTTTTCGCCGTTTTTCTGGTTACTGATTTCTTCTTTTTAAACATTTTTCTAAGTTTTTCTGGTTACTGATTTCTTCTTTTTAAACATTTTTCTAAGTTTTCCTGGTTACTCATTTCTTCTTTTTAAACATTTTTCTAAGTTTTCCTGGTTACTCATTTCTTCTTTTTAAACATTTTTCTAAGTTTTCCTGGTTACTGATTTCTTCTTTTTAAACATTTTTCGCAGTTTTTCTGGTTACTGATTTCTTCTTTTTAAACATTTTTCTAAGTTTTTCTGGTTACTGATTTCTTCTTTTTAAACATTTTTCTAAGTTTTTCTGGTTACTCACTTCTTCTTTTTAAACATTTTTCTAAGTTTTTCTGGTTACTCACTTCTTCTTTTGAAACATTTTTCTAAGTTTTTCTGGTTACTGATTTCTTCTTTTTAAACATTTTTCTAAGTTTTTCTGGTTACTGATTTCTTCTTTTTAAACATTTTTCGCAGTTTGTCTGGTTACTGATTTCTTCTTTTTAAACATTTTTCGCCGTTTTTCTGGTTACTGATTTCTTCTTTTTAAACATTTTTCTAAGTTTTTCTGGTTACTCACTTCTTCTTTTTAAACATTTTTCTAAGTTTTTCTGGTTACTGATTTCTTCTTTTTAAACATTTTTCGCAGTTTTTCTGGTTACTGATTTCTTCTTTTTAAACATTTTTCTAAGTTTTCCTGGTTACTGATTTCTTCTTTTTAAACATTTTTCGCAGTTTTTCTGGTTACTGATTTCTTCTTTTTAAACATTTTTCTAAGTTTTTCTGGTTACTCACTTCTTCTTTTTAAACATTTTTCTAAGTTTTCCTGGTTACTGATTTCTTCTTTTTAAACATTTTTCGCAGTTTGTCTGGTTACTGATTTCTTCTTTTTAAACATTTTTCGCAGTTTTTCTGGTTACTGATTTCTTCTTTTTAAACATTTTTCTAAGTTTTTCTGGTTACTCACTTCTTCTTTTATAACATTTTTCTAAGTTTTCCTGGTTACTGATTTCTTCTTTTTAAACATTTTTCTAAGTTTTCCTGGTTACTGATTTCTTCTTTTTAAACATTTTTCTAAGTTTTCCTGGTTACTGATTTCTTCTTTTTAAACATTTTTCTAAGTTTTTCTGGTTACTCATTTCTTCTTTTTAAACATTTTTCGCAGTTTTTCTGGTTACTGATTTCTTCTTTTTAAACATTTTCCTAAGTTTTCCTGGTTACTGATTTCTTCTTTTTAAACATTTTTCTAAGTTTTCCTGGTTACTCATTTCTTCTTTTTGATCATTTTTCTAAGTTTTCCTGGTTACTGATTTCTTCGTTTTGAACATTTTTCTAAGTTTTCCTGGTTACTCACTTCTTCTTTTCAAACATTTTTCATCGTTTTTCTGTTTACTCATTTAGCACTTTCAGGCACTTTCCGATCATTTCCTCGTTCCCGATTTCTACCCTTTAAAACGCTTTCGGGCATTTCCCTAAGTTTTGCGGTTCACTCGTTTGGGACTCACTGACACCTTCTCTAGCTTCCCTGCTCACTTTTTTCGTACTGTTGAGAAAATTCGAACCCTTTCCTTAACTATGCCGGTTACTGACTTCACCGCTTCAGACCCTTGTCCCCGTAATGAAAGATACCATTTCCCACCGTGGGAAATGCACGAAAATCGGACTGAACACGGGGGAGGCTCCCCCCTCGAAGGCGAGACCGTCGGCAGAACCGCCGGGTCAAACCCGGCTGAGCTACCCGGCTTACAAGTCTCAAAGTCGGTATGAGCAGTCACGTCCACCCCCATTCCCTTTTGGACCACTTCCCACGGTTCCAAATGCATGAAAATCGGCCTGTACACGGGGGAGGCACCCGCCTCGAAGACGAGACCGTCGGCAGAACCGCCGGGTCAAACCCGGCTGAGCTACCCGGCTCGGAAGCGCCAAAGTCGGGTTGAGCAGTCACATTCACTCCCATCCCCTTTTGGGCAACTTCCCACGGTTGGAAATGCATGGAAATCGGACTGAACACGGGGGAGGCTCCCCCCTCGAAGGCGAGACCGTCGGCAGAACCGCCGGATCAAACCCGGCTGAGCTACCCGGCTTACAAGTCTCAAAGTCGGTATGAGCAGACACGTCCACCCCCATTCCCTTTTGGACCACTTCCCACGGTTCGAAATGCATGAAAATCGGCCTGTATACGGGGGAGGCACCCGCCTCGAAGACGAGACCGTCGGCAGAACCGCCGGGTCAAACCCGGCTGAGCTACCCGGCTCGGAAGCGCCAAAGTCGGGTTGAGCAGTCACATTCACTCCCATCCCCTTTTGGGCAACTTCCCACGGTTGGAAATGCATGGAAATCGGACTGAACACGGGGGAGGCTCCCCCCTCGAAGGCGAGACCGTCGGCAGAACCGCCGGATCAAACCCGGCTGAGCTACCCGGCTTACAAGTCTCAAAGTCGGTATGAGCAGACACGTCCACCCCCATTCCCTTTTGGACCACTTCCCACGGTTCGAAATGCATGAAAATCGGCCTGTATACGGGGGAGGCACCCGCCTCGAAGACGAGACCGTCGGCAGAACCGCCGGGTCAAACCCGGCCGGGCTACCCGGGTTAGAAGCCCTAGAGTCGGGTTGAGCAGTCACAATCACTCCCATCCCCTTTTGAACCTGTTCCCACCGTTGGAAATGCACGAAAATCGGCCTGTACACGGGGGAGGCTCCCCCCTCGAAGGCGAGACCGTCGGCAGAACCGCCGGGTCAAACCCGGCTGAGCTACCCGGCTTACAAGTCTCGAAGTCGGGTTGAGCAGTCACATTCACTCCCATCGACTTTTGGGCAACTTCCCACCGTTGCAAATGCATGAAAATCGGCCTGTACACGGGGGAGGCACCCGCCTCGAAGTCGAGACCGTCGGCAGAACCGCCGGGTCCAACCCGGCTGAGCTACCCGGCTTACAAGTCTCAAAGCCGGGTTGGGCAGTCACGTTCACCCCCATTCCCTTTTGGATCACTTCCCACGGTTCGAAATGCACGAAAACCGGCCTGTACACGGGGGAGGGTCCGCCCTCGAAGGCGAGACCGTCGGCAGAACCGCCGGGTCAAACCTGGCTGAGCTACCCGGCTTACAAGTCTCAAAGTCGGGTTGAGCAGTCACGTTCACTCCCATCGACTTTTAGACCACTTCCCACGGTTCGAAATGCACGAAAATCGGCCTGTACACGGGGGAGGCACCCGCCTCGAAGACGAGACCGTCGGCAGAACCGCCGGGTCAAACCCGGCCGAGCTACCCGGCTTAAAAGTCTCAAAGTCGGTATGAGCAGTCACATTCACCCCCATTCCCCTTTTGGACCACTTCCCACGGTTGGAAATGCATGAAAATCGGCCTGGACACGGGGGAGGCTCCCCCCTCGATGACGAGACCGTCGGCAGAACCGCCGGAACAAACCCGGCTGAGCTACCCGGCT
>NW_027310841.1:0-44098 GCF_047496795.1 Chiloscyllium punctatum | reverse complement strand
CAGTCTCTTCCCCCCCTCCCCGACTGTATCCTCCCCGCGGTCTCTCCCCCGTCTCTGACTGTATCCTCTCCCCTTTCCGACTGTATTCTCCCCGCAGTCTCTCCCCCCCCCCGCGTCTGTATCCTCCCCGCGGTCTCTCCCCCCTCTCTGACTGTATCCTCCCCACAGTCTCTTCCCCCCCTCTGACTGTATCCTCCCCAAAGTCTCTTCCCCCCCTCTGACTGTATCCTTCCCACGGTCTCTCCCCCCTCTCTGACTATCTCCTCCCCACAGTCTCTCCCCCCTCTCCGACTGTATCCTCCAAGCAGTCTCTCCCCCCTCTCTGACTGTATTTTCCCCACAGTCTCTCCGACTGTATTCTCCCCGCAGTCTCTCCCCCCTCTCTGACTGTGTCCTTCCCACAGTCTCTCCCCCTTTCCGACTGCATCCTCCCCACAGTCTCTCCCCCCTCTCTGACTGTATCCTCCCCACAGTCTCTCCCCCCTTTCCGACTGTATTCTCCCTGCAATCTCCCCCAGACTGTATCCTCCCCTTGTCTCTCCCCCCTCTCCAACTGTATCGTCCCCACAGCCTCTCCGACTGTATTCTCCCTGCAGTCTCTCCCCCCTCTCTGACTATATCCTCTCCCCTTTCCGACTGTATTCTCCCCACAGTCTCTCCCCCCTCTCCGACTGTATCCTCCCCGCAGTACCCCCATCCGACTGTATCCTCCCTGCAGTCTCCCCCCTCTCCGATTGTATCCTCCCTGCAGTCTCTCCCCCCTCTCCGACTGTATCCTCCCAGCAGTCTCCCCCCACTCTGACTGTATCCTCCCCGCAGTCTCTCCCCCCTCTCTGACTGTATTTTCCCCACAGTCTCTCCACCCTCTCCGACTGTATCCTCCCCACAGCCTCTCCGACTGTATTCTCCCTGCAGTCTCTCCCCCCTCTCTGACGACATCCTCTCCCCTTTCCGACTGTATTCTCCCCACAGTCTCTACCCCGAACTGTATCCACCCCGTAGTCTCTCCCCCCTCTGACTGTATTCTCCCCGCAGTGTCTCCCCCCTCTCTGACTGTATTCTCCCTGCAGTCTCTCCCCCATCTCCGACTGTATCCTCCCCGCAGTCCCCCCAGTCTCCGACTATATCCTCCCTGCAGTCTCCCCCCTCTCCGACTGTATCCTCCCTGCAGTCTCTCCCCCCTCTCCGACTGTATCCTCCCCGCAGTCTCCCCCCTCACCGACTGTATCCTCCCCGCAGACTCCCCCCTCTCCTACTGTATCCTCCCCACAGTCTCTCCCCTTCTCCGACTGTATCCACCCCACAGTCTCTCCCCCTTTCTGACTGTATCCACCCCGTAGTCTCTCCCCCCTCTCTGAGTGTATTCTCCCCGCAGTCTCTCACCCCTCTCTGACTGTATTCTCCCCGCAGTCTCTCCCCCCTCTCTGACTGTATCCTCTCCCCTTTCCGACTGTATTCTCCCCACAGTCTCTACCCCCAACTGTATCCACCCCGTAGTCTCTCCCCCTCTCTGACTGTATCCACCCCGCAGTCTCTCCCCCCTCCGACTGTATCCTCCCCACAGTCTCTCCCCACTCTCCGACTGTATCCTCCCCGCAGTCTCTCCCCCCTCTCCGACTGTATCCTCCCCGCAGTCTCTCTCCCTCTCTGACTGTATTCTCCCCGCAGTCTCTCCCCCCCCTCTGACTGTACTCTCCCCGCAGTCTCTCCCCCCTCTCCGACTGTATCCTCCCCGCAGTCTCTCCCCTCTCTCCGACTGTATCCTCCCCGCAGTCTCTCCCCCCTCTCCGACTGTATCCTCCCCACAGTCTCTCCCCCCTTTCCGACTGTATCCTCCACGCAGTCTCTCCCCGCCTCTGACGGTATCCTCCCCGCAGTCTCTCCCCCCCTCTGACTGTATCCTCTCCCCTTTCCGACTGTAGTCTCCCCACAGTCTCTACCCCTAACTGTATCCACCCCGTAGTCTCTCCCCCCCTCTCTGAGTGTATTCTCCCCGCAGTGTCTCCCCCCTCTCTGACTGTATTTTCCCCGCAGTCTCTCCCCCCTCTCTGACTGTATCCTCTCCCCTTTCTGACTGTATTCTCCCCACAGTCTCTACCCCCAACTGTATCCTCCCCGCAGTCTCCCCCCCCCCTCTCCCCGACTGTATCCTCCCCGCGGTCTCTCCGCCGTCTCTGACTGTATCCTCTCCCCTTTCCGACTGTATTCTCCCTGCAGTCTCTCCCCCCCGACTGTATCCTCCCCGCGGTCTCTCCCCCCTCTCTGACTGTATCCTCCCCACAGTCTCTTCCCCCCCTCTGACTGTATCCTCCCCACAGTCTCTTCCCCCCCTCTGACTGTATCCTTCCCGCGGTCTCTCCCCTCTCTCTGACTATCTCCTCCCCACAGTCTCTCACCCATCTCCGACTGTATCCTCCAAGCAGTCTCTCCCCCCTCTCTGACTGTATTTTCCCCACAGTCTCTCCGACTGTATTCTCACCGCAATCTCTCCCCCCTCTCTGACTGTGTCCTTCCCACAGTCTCTCCCCCTCTCCGACTGTATCCTTCCCACAGTCTCTCCCCACTCTCCGACTGTATCCTCCCCGCAATCTCTCCCAACTCTCCGACTGTATCCTCCCCGCAGTCTCTCCCCCCTCTCTGACTGTATTCTCCCTGCAGTCTCTCCCTCCTCTCCGACTGTATCCTCCCCGCAGTCTCTCCCCTCTCTCCGACTGTATCCTCCCCGCAGTCTCTCCCCCCTCTCCGACTGTATCCTCCCCACAGTCTCTCCCCCCTTTCCGACTGAATCCTCCCCACAGTATCTTCCCGCCTCTGACGGTATCCTCCCCGCAGTCTCTCCCCCCCTCTGACTGTATCCTCTCCCCTTTCCGACTGTACTCTCCCCACAGACTCTACCCCCAACTGTATCCACCCCGTAGTCTCTCCCCCCTCTCTGAGTGTATTCTCCCCGCAGTGTCTCCCCCGTCTCTGACTGTATTCTCCCCGCAGTCTCTCCCCCCTCTCTGACTGTATCCTCTCCCCTTTCCGAGTGTATTCTCCCCACAGTCTCTACCCCCAACTGTATCCACCCCGTAGTCTCTCCCCCCTCTCTGACTGTATTCTCCCCGCAGTGTCTCCCCCCTCTCTGACTGTATTCTCCCCGCAGTCTCTCACCCACTCTGACTGTCTTCTCCCCGCAGTCTCTCCCCCATCTCCGACTGTATTCTCCCCACAGTCTCTCCCCTCTCTCCGACTGTATCCTCCCCGCAGTCCCCCCCTCCGACTGTATCCTCCCCACAGTCTCTCCCCCTCTCCGACTGTATCCTCCCCGCAGTCTCTCCCCCCCTCTCCGACTGTATCCACCCCGCAGTCTCTCCCCCCTCCGACTGTATCCTCCCCACAGTCTCTCCCCACTCTCCGACTGTATCCTCCCCGCAGTCTCTCCCCCCTCTCCGACTGTATCCTCCCCGCAGTCTCTCCCCCTCTCTGACTGTATTCTCCCCGCAGTCTCTCCCCCCTCTCTGACTGTACTCTCCCCGCAGTCTCTCCCCCCTCTCTGACTGTATCCTCCCCGCAGTCTTTCCCCCCACTCCGACTGTATCCTCCCCGCAGTCTCTCCCCCTCTCCGACTGTATCCTCCCCGCAGTCTCTCCCCCCCTCTGACTGTATTCTCCCTGCAGTCTCTCCCTCCTCTCTGACTGTACTCTCCCCGCAGTCTCTCCCCCCTCTCCGACTGTATCCTCCCCGCAGTCTCTCCCCTCTCTCCGACTGTATCTTCCCCGCAGTCTCTCCCCCCTCTCCGACTGTATCCTCCCCACAGTCTCTCCCCCCTTTCCGACTGTATCCTCCCCGCAGTCTCTCCCCGACTCTGACGGTATCCTCCCCGCAGTCTCTCCCCCCCCTGACTGTATCCTCTCCCCTTTCCGACTGTACTCTCCCCACAGTCTCTACCCCCAACGGTATCCACACCGTAGTCTCTCCCCCCTCTCTGAGTGTATTCTCCCCGCAGTGTCTCCCCCCTCTCTGACTGTATTCTCCCCGCAGTCTCTCCCACCTCTCTGACTGTATCCTCTCCCCTTTCTGACTGTATTCTCCCCACAGTCTCTACCCCCAACTGTATCCTCCCCGCAGTCTCTCCCCCCCCTCCCCGACTGTATCCTCCCCGCGGTCTCTCCCCCGTCTCTGACTGTATCCTCTCCCCCTTTCCGACTGTATTCTCCCCGCAGTCTCTCCCCCCCCCCCGCGTCTGTATCCTCCCCGCGGTCTCTCCCCCCTCTCTGACTGTATCCTCCCCACAGTCTCTTCCCCCCCTCTGACTGTATCCTCCCCAAAGTCTCTTCCCCCCCTCTGACTGTATCCTTCCCACGGTCTCTCCCCCCTCTCTGACTATCTCCTCCCCACAGTCTCTCCCCCCCTCTCCGACTGTATCCTCCAAGCAGTCTCTCCCCCCTCTCTGACTGTATTTTCCCCACAGTCTCTCCGACTGTATTCTCCCCGCAGTCTCTCCCCCCTCTCTGACTGTGTCCTTCCCACAGTCTCTCCCCCTTTCCGACTGCATCCTCCCCACAGTCTCTCCCCCCTCTCTGACTGTATCCTCCCCACAGTCTCTCCCCCCTTTCCGACTGTATTCTCCCTGCAATCTCCCCCAGACTGTATCCTCCCCTTGTCTCTCCCCCCTCTCCAACTGTATCGTCCCCCACAGCCTCTCCGACTGTATTCTCCCTGCAGTCTCTCCCCCCTCTCTGACTATATCCTCTCCCCTTTCCGACTGTATTCTCCCCACAGTCCTCTCCCCCCTCTCCGACTGTATCCTCCCCGCAGTACCCCCATCCGACTGTATCCTCCCTGCAGTCTCCCCCCTCTCCGATTGTATCCTCCCTGCAGTCTCTCCCCCCTCTCCGACTGTATCCTCCCAGCAGTCTCCCCCCACTCTGACTGTATCCTCCCCGCAGTCTCTCCCCCCTCTCTGACTGTATTTTCCCCACAGTCTCTCCACCCTCTCCGACTGTATCCTCCCCACAGCCTCTCCGACTGTATTCTCCCTGCAGTCTCTCCCCCCTCTCTGACGACATCCTCTCCCCTTTCCGACTGTATTCTCCCCACAGTCTCTACCCCGAACTGTATCCACCCCGTAGTCTCTCCCCCCTCGGACTGTATTCTCCCCGCAGTGTCTCCCCCCTCTCTGACTGTATTCTCCCTGCAGTCTCTCCCCCATCTCCGACTGTATCCTCCCCGCAGTCCCCCCAGTCTCCGACTATATCCTCCCTGCAGTCTCCCCCCTCTCCGACTGTATCCTCCCTGCAGTCTCTCCCCCCTCTCCGACTGTATCCTCCCCGCAGTCTCCCCCCTCACCGACTGTATCCTCCCCGCAGACTCCCCCCTCTCCTACTGTATCCTCCCCACAGTCTCTCCCCTTCTCCGACTGTATCCACCCCACAGTCTCTCCCCCTTTCTGACTGTATCCACCCCGTAGTCTCTCCCCCCTCTCTGAGTGTATTCTCCCCGCAGTCTCTCACCCCTCTCTGACTGTATTCTCCCCGCAGTCTCTCCCCCCTCTCTGACTGTATCCTCTCCCCTTTCCGACTGTATTCTCCCCACAGTCTCTACCCCCAACTGTATCCACCCCGTAGTCTCTCCCCCTCTCTGACTGTATTCTCCCCGCAGTGTCTCCCCCCTCTCTGACTGTATTCTACCCGCAGTCTCTCACCCTCTCTGACTGTCTTCTCCCCGCAGTCTCTCCCGCCTCTCTGACTGTATTCTCCCCGCAGTCTCTCCCCTATCTCCGACTGTATTCTCCCCACAGTCTCTCCCCTCTCTCCGACTGTATCCTCCCCGCAGTCCCCCCCTCCGACTGTATCCTCCCCGCAGTCTCTCCCCCTCTCCGACTGTATCCTCCCCACAGTCTCTCCCCACTCTCTGACTGTATCCTCCCCGCAGTCTCTCCCCGCTCTCCGACTGTATCCTCCCCGCAGTCTCTCCCCCTCTCTGACTGTATTCTCCCCGCAGCCTCTCCCCCCTCTCTGACTGTACTCTCCCCGCAGTCTCTCCCCCTCTCCGACTGTATCCTCCCCGCAGTCTTTCCCCCCTCTCCGAATGTATCCTCCCCACAGTCTCTCCCCCCTCTCCGACTGTATCCTCCCCGCAGTCTCTCCCCACTCTCCGACTGTATCCTCCCCGCAGTCTCTCCCAACTCTCCGACTGTATCCTCCCCGCAGTCTCTCCCCCCTCTCTGACTGTATTCTCCCTGCAGTCTCTCCCTCCTCTCTGACTGTACTCTCCCCGCAGTCTCTCCCCCCTCTCTGACTGTATCCTCCACGCAGTCTCTCCGCTCTCTCCGACTGTATCCTCCCCGCAGTCTCTCCCCCCTCTCCGACTGTATCCTCCCCACAGTCTCTCCCCCCTTTCCGACTGTATCCTCCCCGCAGTCTCTCCCCGCCTCTGACGGTATCCTCCCCGCAGTCTCTCCCCCCCTCTGACTGTATCCTCTCCCCTTTCCGACTGTACTCTCCCCACAGTCTTTACCCCCAACTGTATCCACCCCGTAGTCTCTCCCCCCTCTCTGAGTTTATTCTCCCCACAGTGTCTCCCCCCCTCTGACTGTATTCTCCCCGCAGTCTCTCCCCCCTCTCTGACTGTATCCTCTCCCCTTTCCGACTGTATTCTCCCCACAGTGTCTACCCCCAACTGTATCCACCCCGTAGTCTCTCCCCCCTCTCTGACTGTATCCTCCCCACAGTCTCACCCCGCCTCTGACGGTATCCTCCCCGCAGTCTCTCCCCCCCTCTGACTGTATCCTCTCCCCTTTCCGACTGTACTCTCCCCACAGTCTCTACCCCCAACGGTATCCACCCCGTAGTCTCTCCCCCCTCTCTGAGTGTATTCTCCCCGCCGTGTCTCCCCCCTCTCTGACTGTATTCTCCCCGCAGTCTCTCCCCCCTCTCTGACTGTATCCTCTCCCCTTTCTGACTGTATTCTCCCCACAGTCTCTACCCCCAACTGTATCCTCCCCGCAGTCTCTCCCCCCCCTCCCTGACTGTATCCTCCCCGCGGTCTCTCCCCCGTCTCTGACTGTATCCTCTCCCCTTTCCGACTGTATTCTCCCCGCAGTCACTCCCCATCTCCGACTGTATTCTCCCCACAGTCTCTCCCCACTCTCCGACTGTATCCTCCCCGCAGTCTCTCCCCCCTCTCCGACTGTATCCTCCCCGCAGTCTGTCCCCCTCTCCGACTGTATCCTCCCCGCAGTCTCTCCCCCTCTCTGACTGTATTCTCCCCGCAGTCTCTCCCCCCTCTCTGACTGTATCCTCTCCCCTTTCCGACTGTATTCTCCCCACAGTGTCTACCCCCAACTGTATCCACCCCGTAGTCTCTCCCCCCTCTCTGACTGTATTCTCCCCGCAGTGTCTCCCGCCTCTCTGACTGTATTCTCCCCGCAGTCTCTCACCCTCTCTGACTGTCTTCTCCCCGCAGTCTCTCCCCCCTCTCTGACTGTATTCTCCCCGCAGTCACTCCCCATCTCCGACTGTATTCTCCCCACAGTCTCTCCCCACTCTCCGACTGTATCCTCCCCACAGTCTCTCCCCCCTCTCCGACTGTATCCTCCCCGCAGTCTTTCCCCCCTCTCCGACTGTATCCTCCCCACAGTCTCTCCCCACTCTCCGACTGTATCCTCCCCGCAGTCTCTCCCCCCTCTCCGACTGTATCCTCCCCGCAGTCTCTCCCCCCTCTCTGACTGTATTCTCCATGCAGTCTCTCCCTCCTCTCTGACTGTACTCTCCCCGCAGTCTCTCCCCCCTCTCCGACTGTATCCTCCCCGCAGTCTCTCCCCTCTCTCCGACTGTATCCTCCCCGCAGTCTCTCCCCCCTCTCCGACTGTATCCTCCCCACAGTCTCTCCCCCCTTTCCGTCTGTATCCTCCCCGCAGTCTCTCCCCGCCTATGACGGTATCCTCCCCGCAGTCTCTCCCCTCCTCTGACTGTATCCTCTCCCCTTGCCGACTGTACTCTCCCCACAGTCTCTACCCCCAACGGTATCGACACCGCAGTCTCTCCCCCCTCTCTGAGTGTATTCTCCCCACAGTCTCTCCCCACTCTCCGACTGTATCCTCCCCGCAGTCTCTCCCCCCTCTCCGACTGTATCCTCCCCGCAGTCTCTCCCCCTCTCTGACTGTATTCTCCCCGCAGTCTCTCCCCCCTCTCTGACTGTACTCTCCCCGCAGTCTCTCCCCCTCTCCGACTGTATACTCCCCGCAGTCTTTCCCCCCTCTCCGAATGTATCCTCCCCACAGTCTCTCCCCCTCTCCGACTGTATCCTCCCCGCAGTATCTCCCCACTCTCCGACTGTATCCTCCCCGCAGTCTCTCCCCCCTCTCTGACTGTATTCTCCCTGCAGTCTCTCCCTCCTCTCTGACTGTACTCTCCCTGCAGTCTCTCCCCCCTCTCTGACTGTATTCTCCCCGCAGTCTCTCCCCTCTCTCCGACTGTATCCTCCCCGCAGTCTCTCCCCCCTCTCCGACTGTATCCTCCCCACAGTCTCTCCCCCCTTTCCGACTGTATCCTCCCCGCAGTATCTCCCCGCCTCTGACGGTATCCTCCCCGCAGTCTCTCCCCCCCTGACTGTATCCTCTCCCCTTTCCGACTGTACTCTCCCCACAGTCTTTACCCCCAACTGTATCCACCCCGTAGTCTCTCCCCCCTCTCTGAGTTTATTCTCCCCACAGTGTCTCCCCCCCTCTGACTGTATTCTCCCCGCAGTCTCTCCCCCCTCTCTGACTGTATCCTCTCCCCTTTCCGACTGTATTCTCCCCACAGTGTCTACCCCCAACTGTATCCACCCCGTAGTCTCTCCCCCCTCTCTGACTGTATTCTCCCCGCAGTGTCTCCCGCCTCTCTGACTGTATTCTCCCCGCAGTCTCTCACCCTCTCTGACTGTCTTCTCCCCGCAGTCTCTCCCCCCTCTCTGACTGTATTCTCCCCGCAGTCACTCCCCATCTCCGACTGTATTCTCCCCACAGTCTCTCCCCACTCTCCGACTGTATCCTCCCCGCAGTCTCTCCCCCCTCTCCGACTGTATCATCCCCGCAGTCTCTCCCCCTCTCCGACTGTATCCTCCCCGCAGTCTCTCCCCCTCTCTGACTGTATTCTCCCCGCAGTCTCTCCCCCCTCTCTGACTGTATCCTCTCCCCTTTCCGACTGTATTCTCCCCACAGTGTCTACCCCCAACTGTATCCACCCCGTAGTCTCTCCCCCCTCTCTGACTGTATTCTCCCCGCAGTGTCTCCCGCCTCTCTGACTGTATTCTCCCCGCAGTCTCTCACCCTCTCTGACTGTCTTCTCCCCGCAGTCTCTCCCCCCTCTCTGACTGTATTCTCCCCGCAGTCACTCCCCATCTCCGACTGTATTCTCCCCACAGTCTCTCCCCACTCTCCGACTGTATCCTCCCCACAGTCTCTCCCCCCTCTCCGACTGTATCCTCCCCGCAGTTTTTCCCCCCTCTCCGACTGTATCCTCCCCACAGTCTCTCCCCACTCTCCGACTGTATCCTCCCCGCAGTCTCTCCCCCCTCTCCGACTGTATCCTCCCCGCAGTCTCTCCCCCCTCTCTGACTGTATTCTCCATGCAGTCTCTCCCTCCTCTCTGACTGTACTCTCCCCGCAGTCTCTCCCCCCTCTCCGACTGTATCCTCCCCGCAGTCTCTCCCCTCTCTCCGACTGTATCCTCCCCGCAGTCTCTCCCCCCTCTCCGACTGTATCCTCCCCACAGTCTCTCCCCCCTTTCCGTCTGTATCCTCCCCGCAGTCTCTCCCCGCCTATGACGGTATCCTCCCCGCAGTCTCTCCCCTCCTCTGACTGTATCCTCTCCCCTTGCCGACTGTACTCTCCCCACAGTCTCTACCCCCAACGGTATCGACACCGCAGTCTCTCCCCCCTCTCTGAGTGTATTCTCCCCGCAGTGTCTCCCCCCTCTCTGACTGTATTCTCCCCGCAGTGTCTCCCCCCTCTCTGACTGTATCCTCTCCCATTTCTGACTGTATTCTCCCCGCAGTCTCTCCCCCCTCTCTGACTGTACTCTCCCCGCAGTCTCTCCCCCCCCCCCCCGCCGACAGTATCCTCCCCGCGGTCTCTCCCCCGTCTCTGACTGTATCCTCTCCCCTTTCCGACTGTATTCTCCCCGCAGTCTCTCCCCCTCCGCGACTGTATCCTCCCCGCGGTCTCTCCCCCCTCTCTGACTGTATCCTCCCCACAGTCTCTTCCCCCCGTCCGACTGTATCCTCCCCACATTCTCTTCCCCCCCTCTGACTGTATCCTTCCCACGGTCTCTCCCGTATCTCCGACTGTATCCTCCCCACAGTCTCTCCCCTCTCTCCGACTGTATCCTCCCCGCAGCCCCCCCCTCCGACTGTATCCTCCCCGCAGTCTCTCCCCCCTCCGACTGTATCCTCCCCACAGTCTCTCCCCACTCTCCGACTGTATCCTCCCCGCAGTCTCTCGCCCCTCTCCAACTGTATCCTCCCCGCAGTCTCTCCCCCTCTCTGACTGTATTCTCCCCGCAGTCTCTCCCCCCTCTCTGACTGTACTCTCCCCGCAGTCTCTCCCCCTCTCCGACTGTATCCTCCCCGCAGTCTTTCCCCCCTCTCCGAATGTATCCTCCCCACAGTCTCTCCCCCTCTCCGACTGTATCCTCCCCGCAGTATCTCCCCACTCTCCGACTGTATCCTCCCCGCAGTCTCTCCCAACTCTCCGACTGTATCCTCCCCGCAGTCTCCCCCCCCTCTGACTGTATTCTCCCTGCAGTCTCTCCCTCCTCTCTGACTGTACTCTCCCCGCAGTCTCTCCCCCCTCTCTGACTGTATTCTCCCCGCAGTCTCTCCCCTCTCTCCGACTGTATCCTCCCCGCAGTCTCTCCCCCCTCTCCGACTGTATCCTCCCCACAGTCTCTCCCCCCTTTCCGACTGTATCCTCCCCGCAGTATCTCCCCGCCTCTGACGGTATCCTCCCCGCAGTCTCTCCCCCCCCTGACTGTATCCTCTCCCCTTTCCGACTGTACTCTCCCCACAGTCTTTACCCCCAACTGTATCCACCCCGTAGTCTCTCCCCCCTCTCTGAGTTTATTCTCCCCACAGTGTCTCCCCCCCTCTGACTGTATTCTCCCAGCAGTCTCCCCCCCCTCTCTGACTGTATCCTCTCCCCTTTCCGACTGTATTCTCCCCACAGTGTCTACCCCCAACTGTATCCACCCCGTAGTCTCTCCCCCCTCTCTGACTGTATTCTCCCCGCAGTGTCTCCCGCCTCTCTGACTGTATTCTCCCCGCAGTCTCTCACCCTCTCTGACTGTCTTCTCCCCGCAGTCTCTCCCCCCTCTCTGACTGTATTCTCCCCGCAGTCTCTCCCCCCTCTCCGACTGTATCCTCCCCGCAGTCTCTCCCCCTCTCTGACTGTATTCTCCCCGCAGTCTCTCCCCCCTCTGACTGTACTCTCCCCGCAGTCTCTCCCCCCTCTCTGACTGTACTCTCCCCGCAGTCTCTCCCCCTCTCCGACTGTATCCTCCCCGCAGTCTTTCCCCCCTCTCCGAATGTATCCTCCCCACAGTCTCTCCCCCTCTCCGACTGTATCCTCCCCGCAGTCTCTCCCCCCTCTCCGACTGTATCCTCCCCGCCGTCTCTCCCCCCTCTCTGACTGTATTCTCCCTGCAGTCTCTCCCTCCTCTCTGACTGTACTCTCCCCGCAGTCTCTCCCCCCTCTCCGACTGTATCCTCCCCGCAGTCTCTCCCCTCTCTCCGACTGTATCCTCCCCGCAGTCTCTCCCCCCTCTCCGACTGTATCCTCCCCACAGTCTCTCCCCCCTTTCCGACTGTATCCTCCCCGCAGTCTCTCCCCGCCTCTGACTGTATCCTCCCCGCAGTCTCTCCCCCCCTCCCCGACAGTATCCTCCCCGCGGTCTCTCCCCCGTCTCTGACTGTATCCTCTCCCCTTTCCGACAGTATTCTCCCCGCAGTCTCTCCCCCCCCCGCGACTGTATCCTCCCCGCGGTCTCTCCCCCCTCTCTGACTGTATCCTCCCCACAGTCTCTTCCCCCCCTCTGACTGTATCCTCCCCACAGTCTCTTCCCCCCCTCTGACTGTATCCTTCCCACGGTCTCTCCCCCCTCTCTGACTATCTCCTCCCCACAGTCTCTCCCCCCTCTCCGACTGTATCCTCCAAGCAGTCTCTCCCCCCTCTCTGACTGTATTTTCCCCACAGTCTCTCCGACTGTATTCTCCCCGCAGTCTCTCCCCCCTCTCTGACTGTGTCCTTCCCACAGTCTCTCCCCCTTTCCGACTGTATCCTCCCCACAGTCTCTCCCCCCTCTCTGACTGTATCCTCCCCACAGTCTCTCCCCCTTTCCGACTGTATTCTCCCTGCAATCTCCCCCAGACTGTATCCTCCCCTTGTCTCTCCCCCCTCTCCGACTGTATCGTCCCCACAGCCTCTCCGACTGTATTCTCCCTGCAGTCTCTCCCCCATCTCTGACTATATCCTCTCCCCTTTCCGACTGTATTCTCCCCACAGTCTCTCCCCCCTCTCCGACTGTATCCTCCCCGCAGTCCCCCCCATCCGACTGTATCCTCCCTGCAGTCCCCCCCCTCTCCGACTGTATCCTCCCTGCAGTCTCTCCCCCCTCTCCGACTGTATCCTCCCAGCAGTCTCCCCCCACTCTGACTGTATCCTCCCCGCAGTCTCTCCCCCCTCTCTGACTGTATTTTCCCCACAGTCTCTCCCCCCTCTCCGACTGTATCCTCCCCACAGCCTCTCCGACTGTATTCTCCCTGCAGTCTCTCCCCCCTCTCTGACTATATCCTCTCCCCTTTCTGACTGTATTCTCCCCACAGTCTCTACCCCGAACTGTATCCACCCCGTAGTCTCTCCCCCTCTATGACTGTATTCTCCCCGCAGTGTCTCCCCCATCTCTGACTGTATTCTCCCCACAGTCTCTCCCCTCTCTCCGACTGTATCCTCCCCGCAGTCCCCCCCTCTCCGACTGTACCCTCCCTGCATTCTCTCACCCCACCGACTGTATCCTCCCCACAGTCTCTCCCCCCTCTCCGACTGTATCCTCCCCGCAGACTCTCCCCCCTCTCTGAATGTATTCTCCCCGCAGTCTCTCCCCCCTCTCTGACTGTACTCTCCCCGCAGTCTCTCCCCCCTCTCCGACTGTATCCTCCCCGCAGTCCCCCCCTCACCGACTGTATCCTCCCTGCAGTCTCTCCCCCCTGTCCGACTGTATCCTCCCCGCAGTCTCTCCCCCTCTCCGACTGTATCCTCCCCGCAGTCTCTCCCTCCTCTCCGACTGTATCCTCCCCGCAGTCTCTCGCCCCCTCCGACTGTATCCTCCCCACAGTCTCTCCCCCCTCTCCGACTGCATCCTCCCCGCAGTCTCTCCCCCCTCTCCGACTGTATCCTCCCCGCAGTGTCTCACCCCTCTCTGACTGTATTCTCCCTGCAGTCTCTCCCCCATCTCCGACTGTATTCTCCCCACAGTCTCTCCCCCCACTCCGACTGTATCCTCCCCGCAGTCCCCCCCCTCTCTGACTGTATCCTCCCCGCAGTCTCTCCCCCCTCTCCTACTGTATCCTCCCCACAGTCCCCCCCTATCCGACTGTCTCCTCCCTGCAGTCTCTCCCCCCTCTCTGACTGTATCCTCCCCGCAGTCTCCCCCCTCTCTGACTGTATCCTCCCCGCAGTCTCTCCCCCCTCTCCTACTGTATCCTCCCCACAGTCTCTCCCCCTCTCCGACTGTATCCTCCCCACAGTCTCTCCCCCTTTCCGACTGTATCCTCCCCACAGTCTCTCCCCCCTCTCTGACAGTATTCTCCCTGCAGTCTCTCCCCCCTCTGACTGTATCCTCTCCCCTTTCCGACTGTACTCTCCCCACAGTCTCTACCCACAACTGTATCCACCCCGTAGTCTCTCCCCCCTCTCTGAGTGTATTCTCCCCGCAGTCTCTCCCCCCTCTCTGACTGTATTCTCCCCGCAATGTCTCCCCCCTCTCTGACTGTACTCTCCCCGCAGTCTCTCCCCCTCTCTGACTGTATTCTCCCCGCAGTCTCTCCCCCCTCTCTGACTGTATTCTCCCCGCAGTCCCCCCCTCTCCGACTATATCCTCCCTGCAGTCTCCCCCCCTCTCCGACTGTATCCTCCCTGCAGTCTCTCCCCCCTCTCCGACTGTACCTCCCCGCAGTCTCCCCCCCTCCGACTGTATCCTCCCCGCAGTCTCTCCCCCCTCTCCTACTGTATCCTCCCCACAGTCTCTCCCCCTCTCCGACTGTATCCTCCCCACAGTCTCTCACCCCTCTCTGACTGTATCCTCCCCGCAGTCCCCCCCTCACCGACTGTATCCTCCCTGCAGTCTCTCCCCCCTGTCCGACTGTATCCTCCCCGCAGTCTCTCCCCCTCTCTGACTGTATTCTCCCCGCAGTCTCTCCCCCCTCTCCGACTGTATCCTCCCCGCAGTCTCTCCCCCTCTCTGACTGTATTCTCCCCGCAGTCTCTCCCCCCTCTGACTGTACTCTCCCCGCAGTCTCTCCCCCCTCTCTGACTGTACTCTCCCCGCAGTCTCTCCCCCTCTCCGACTGTATCCTCCCCGCAGTCTTTCCCCCCTCTCCGAATGTATCCTCCCCACAGTCTCTCCCCCTCTCCGACTGTATCCTCCCCGCAGTCTCTCCCCCCTCTCCGACTGTATCCTCCCCGCAGTCTCTCCCCCCTCTCTGACTGTATTCTCCCTGCAGTCTCTCCCTCCTCTCTGACTGTACTCTCCCCGCAGTCTCTCCCCCCTCTCCGACTGTATCCTCCCCGCAGTCTCTCCCCTCTCTCCGACTGTATCCTCCCCGCAGTCTCTCCCCCCTCTCCGACTGTATCCTCCCCACAGTCTCTCCCCCCTTTCCGACTGTATCCTCCCCGCAGTCTCTCCCCGCCTCTGACTGTATCCTCCCTGCAGTCTCTCCCCCACTCCCCGACAGTATCCTCCCCGCGGTCTCTCCCCCGTCTCTGACTGTATCCTCTCCCCTTTCCGACAGTATTCTCCCCGCAGTCTCTCCCCCCCCCCCGTGACTGTATCCTCCCCGCGGTCTCTCCCCCCTCTCTGACTGTATCCTCCCCACAGTCTCTTCCCCCCCTCTGACTGTATCCTCCCCACAGTCTCTTCCCCCCCTCTGACTGTATCCTTCCCACGGTCTCTCCCCCCTCTCTGACTATCTCCTCCCCACAGTCTCTCCCCCCTCTCCGACTGTATCCTCCAAGCAGTCTCTCCCCCCTCTCTGACTGTATTTTCCCCACAGTCTCTCCGACTGTATTCTCCCCGCAGTCTCTCCCCCCTCTCTGACTGTGTCCTTCCCACAGTCTCTCCCCCTTTCCGACTGTATCCTCCCCACAGTCTCTCCCCCCTCTCTGACTGTATCCTCCCCACAGTCTCTCCCCCTTTCCGACTGTATTCTCCCTGCAATCTCCCCCAGACTGTATCCTCCCCTTGTCTCTCCCCCCTCTCCGACTGTATCGTCCCCACAGCCTCTCCGACTGTATTCTCCCTGCAGTCTCTCCCCCATCTCTGACTATATCCTCTCCCCTTTCCGACTGTATTCTCCCCACAGTCTCTCCCCCCTCTCCGACTGTATCCTCCCCGCAGTCCCCCCCATCCGACTGTATCCTCCCTGCAGTCCCCCCCCTCTCCGACTGTATCCTCCCTGCAGTCTCTCCCCCCTCTCCGACTGTATCCTCCCAGCAGTCTCCCCCCACTCTGACTGTATCCTCCCCGCAGTCTCTCCCCCCTCTCTGACTGTATTTTCCCCACAGTCTCTCCCCCCTCTCCGACTGTATCCTCCCCACAGCCTCTCCGACTGTATTCTCCCTGCAGTCTCTCCCCCCTCTCTGACTATATCCTCTCCCCTTTCTGACTGTATTCTCCCCACAGTCTCTACCCCGAACTGTATCCACCCCGTAGTCTCTCCCCCTCTATGACTGTATTCTCCCCGCAGTGTCTCCCCCATCTCTGACTGTATTCTCCCCACAGTCTCTCCCCTCTCTCCGACTGTATCCTCCCCGCAGTCCCCCCCTCTCCGACTGTACCCTCCCTGCATTCTCTCACCCCACCGACTGTATCCTCCCCACAGTCTCTCCCCCCTCTCCGACTGTATCCTCCCCACAGACTCTCCCCCCTCTCTGAATGTATTCTCCCCGCAGTCTCTCCCCCCTCTCTGACTGTACTCTCCCCGCAGTCTCTCCCCCCTCTCCGACTGTATCCTCCCCGCAGTCCCCCCCTCACCGACTGTATCCTCCCTGCAGTCTCTCCCCCCTGTCCGACTGTATCCTCCCCGCAGTCTCTCCCCCTCTCCGACTGTATCCTCCCCGCAGTCTCTCCCTCCTCTCCGACTGTATCCTCCCCGCAGTCTCTCGCCCCCTCCGACTGTATCCTCCCCACAGTCTCTCCCCCCTCTCCGACTGCATCCTCCCCGCAGTCTCTCCCCCCTCTCCGACTGTATCCTCCCCGCAGTGTCTCCCCCCTCTCTGACTGTATTCTCCCTGCAGTCTCTCCCCCATCTCCGACTGTATTCTCCCCACAGTCTCTCCCCCCACTCCGACTGTATCCTCCCCGCAGTCCCCCCCCTCTCTGACTGTATCCTCCCCGCAGTCTCTCCCCCCTCTCCTACTGTATCCTCCCCACAGTCCCCCCCTATCCGACTGTCTCCTCCCTGCAGTCTCTCCCCCCTCTCTGACTGTATCCTCCCCGCAGTCTCCCCCCTCTCTGACTGTATCCTCCCCGCAGTCTCTCCCCCCTCTCCTACTGTATCCTCCCCACAGTCTCTCCCCCTCTCCGACTGTATCCTCCCCACAGTCTCTCCCCCTTTCCGACTGTATCCTCCCCACAGTCTCTCCCCCCTCTCTGACAGTATTCTCCCTGCAGTCTCTCCCCCCTCTGACTGTATCCTCTCCCCTTTCCGACTGTACTCTCCCCACAGTCTCTACCCACAACTGTATCCACCCCGTAGTCTCTCCCCCCTCTCTGAGTGTATTCTCCCCGCAGTCTCTCCCCCCTCTCTGACTGTATTCTCCCCGCAATGTCTCCCCCCTCTCTGACTGTATTCTCCCCGCAGTCTCTCCCCCTCTCTGACTGTATTCTCCCCGCAGTCTCTCCCCCCTCTCTGACTGTATTCTCCCCGCAGTCCCCCCCTCTCCGACTATATCCTCCCTGCAGTCTCCCCCCCTCTCCGACTGTATCCTCCCTGCAGTCTCTCCCCCCTCTCCGACTGTACCTCCCCGCAGTCTCCCCCACTCCGACTGTATCCTCCCCGCAGTCTCTCCCCCTCTCCTACTGTATCCTCCCCACAGTCTCTCCCCCTCTCCGACTGTATCCTCCCCACAGTCTCTCACCCCTCTCTGACTGTATCCTCCCCGCAGTCCCCCCCTCACCGACTGTATCCTCCCTGCAGTCTCTCCCCCCTGTCCGACTGTATCCTCCCCGCAGTCTCTCCCCCTCTCTGACTGTATTCTCCCCGCAGTCTCTCCCCCCTCTCCGACTGTATCCTCCCCGCAGTCTCTCCCCCTCTCTGACTGTATTCTCCCCGCAGTCTCTCCCCCCTCTGACTGTACTCTCCCCGCAGTCTCTCCCCCCTCTCTGACTGTACTCTCCCCGCAGTCTCTCCCCCTCTCCGACTGTATCCTCCCTGCAGTCTTTCCCCCCTCTCCGAATGTATCCTCCCCACAGTCTCTCCCCCTCTCCGACTGTATCCTCCCCGCAGTCTCTCCCCCCTCTCCGACTGTATCCTCCCCGCAGTCTCTCCCCCCTCTCTGACTGTATTCTCCCTGCAGTCTCTCCCTCCTCTCTGACTGTACTCTCCCCGCAGTCTCTCCCCCCTCTCCGACTGTATCCTCCCCGCAGTCTCTCCCCTCTCTCCGACTGTATCCTCCCCGCAGTCTCTCCCCCCTCTCCGACTGTATCCTCCCCACAGTCTCTCCCCCCTTTCCGACTGTATCCTCCCCGCAGTCTCTCCCCGCCTCTGACTGTATCCTCCCCGCAGTCTCTCCCCCCCTCCCCGACAGTATCCTCCCCGCGGTCTCTCCCCCGTCTCTGACTGTATCCTCTCCCCTTTCCGACAGTATTCTCCCCGCAGTCTCTCCCCCCCCCCGCGACTGTATCCTCCCCGCGGTCTCTCCCCCCTCTCTGACTGTATCCTCCCCACAGTCTCTTCCCCCCCTCTGACTGTATCCTCCCCACAGTCTCTTCCCCCCCTCTGACTGTATCCTTCCCACGGTCTCTCCCCCCTCTCTGACTATCTCCTCCCCAAAGTCTCTCCCCCCTCTCCGACTGTATCCTCCAAGCAGTCTCTCCCCCCTCTCTGACTGTATTTTCCCCACAGTCTCTCCGACTGTATTCTCCCCGCAGTCTCTCCCCCCTCTCTGACTGTGTCCTTCCCACAGTCTCTCCCCCTTTCCGACTGTATCCTCCCCACAGTCTCTCCCCCCTCTCTGACTGTATCCTCCCCACAGTCTCTCCCCCTTTCCGACTGTATTCTCCCTGCAATCTCCCCCAGACTGTATCCTCCCCTTGTCTCTCCCCCCTCTCCGACTGTATCGTCCCCACAGCCTCTCCGACTGTATTCTCCCTGCAGTCTCTCCCCCATCTCTGACTATATCCTCTCCCCTTTCCGACTGTATTCTCCCCACAGTCTCTCCCCCCTCTCCGACTGTATCCTCCCCGCAGTCCCCCCCATCCGACTGTATCCTCCCTGCAGTCCCCCCCCTCTCCGACTGTATCCTCCCTGCAGTCTCTCCCCCCTCTCCGACTGTATCCTCCCAGCAGTCTCCCCCCACTCTGACTGTATCCTCCCCGCAGTCTCTCCCCCCTCTCTGACTGTATTTTCCCCACAGTCTCTCCCCCCTCTCCGACTGTATCCTCCCCACAGCCTCTCCGACTGTATTCTCCCTGCAGTCTCTCCCCCCTCTCTGACTATATCCTCTCCCCTTTCTGACTGTATTCTCCCCACAGTCTCTACCCCGAACTGTATCCACCCCGTAGTCTCTCCCCCTCTATGACTGTATTCTCCCCGCAGTGTCTCCCCCATCTCTGACTGTATTCTCCCCACAGTCTCTCCCCTCTCTCCGACTGTATCCTCCCCGCAGTCCCCCCCTCTCCGACTGTACCCTCCCTGCATTCTCTCACCCCACCGACTGTATCCTCCCCACAGTCTCTCCCCCCTCTCCGACTGTATCCTCCCCGCAGACTCTCCCCCCTCTCTGAATGTATTCTCCCCGCAGTCTCTCCCCCCTCTCTGACTGTACTCTCCCCGCAGTCTCTCCCCCCCTCCGACTGTATCCTCCCCGCAGTCCCCCCTCACCGACTGTATCCTCCCTGCAGTCTCTCCCCCCTGTCCGACTGTATCCTCCCCGCAGTCTCTCCCCCTCTCCGACTGTATCCTCCCCGCAGTCTCTCCCTCCTCTCCGACTGTATCCTCCCCGCAGTCTCTCGCCCCCTCCGACTGTATCCTCCCCACAGTCTCTCCCCCCTCTCCGACTGCATCCTCCCCGCAGTCTCTCCCCCCTCTCCGACTGTATCCTCCCCGCAGTGTCTCCCCCCTCTCTGACTGTATTCTCCCTGCAGTCTCTCCCCCATTTCCGACTGTATTCTCCCCACAGTCTCTCCCCCCACTCCGACTGTATCCTCCCCGCAGTCCCCCCCCTCTCTGACTGTATCCTCCCCGCAGTCTCTCCCCCCTCTCCTACTGTATCCTCCCCACAGTCCCCCCCTATCCGACTGTCTCCTCCCTGCAGTCTCTCCCCCCTCTCTGACTGTATCCTCCCCGCAGTCTCCCCCCTCTCTGACTGTATCCTCCCCGCAGTCTCTCCCCCCTCTCCTACTGTATCCTCCCCACAGTCTCTCCCCCTCTCCGACTGTATCCTCCCCACAGTCTCTCCCCCTTTCCGACTGTATCCTCCCCACAGTCTCTCCCCCCTCTCTGACAGTATTCTCCCTGCAGTCTCTCCCCCCTCTGACTGTATCCTCTCCCCTTTCCGACTGTACTCTCCCCACAGTCTCTACCCACAACTGTATCCACCCCGTAGTCTCTCCCCCCTCTCTGAGTGTATTCTCCCCGCAGTCTCTCCCCCCTCTCTGACTGTATTCTCCCCGCAATGTCTCCCCCCTCTCTGACTGTATTCTCCCCGCAGTCTCTCCCCCTCTCTGACTGTATTCTCCCCGCAGTCTCTCCCCCCTCTCTGACTGTATTCTCCCCGCAGTCCCCCCCTCTCCGACTATATCCTCCCTGCAGTCTCCCCCCCTCTCCGACTGTATCCTCCCTGCAGTCTCTCCCCCCTCTCCGACTGTACCTCCCCGCAGTCTCCCCCCCTCCGACTGTATCCTCCCCGCAGTCTCTCCCCCCTCTCCTACTGTATCCTCCCCACAGTCTCTCCCCCTCTCCGACTGTATCCTCCCCACAGTCTCTCACCCCTTTCTGACTGTATTCTCCCCGCAGTGTCTCCCCCCTCTCTGACTGTATTCTCCCCACAGTCTCTTCACCCCCTCTGACTGTATCCTCCCCGCGGTCTCTCCCCCCTCTCTGACTGTATCCTCCCCGCAGTCTCACCCCCCTCTCCGACTGTATCCTCCAAGCAGTCTCTCCCCCTCTCTGACTGTATTTTCCCCACAGTCTCTCCGACTGTATTGTCCCCACAGTCTCTCCCCCCTCTCTGACTGTGTCCTTCCCACAGTCTCTCCCCCTTTCCGACTGTATCCTCCCCACAGTCTCTCACCCCTCTCTGACTGTATTTTCCCCACAGTCTCTCCGACTGTATTCTCCCCGCAGTCTCTCCCCCCTCTCTGACTGTGTCCTTCCCACAGTCTCTCCCCCTTTCCGACTGTATCCTCCCCACAGTCTCTCCCCCCTCTCTGACTGTATCCTCCCCACAGTCTCTCCCCCCTTTCCGACTGTATTCTCCCTGCAATCTCCCCCAGACTGTATCCACCCCATAGTCTCTCCCCCCTCTCCGACTGTATCCTCCCCACAGCCTCACCGACTGTATTCTCCCTGCAGTCTCTCCCCCCTCTCTGACTATATCCTCTCCCCTTTCCGACTGTATTCTCCCCACAGTCTCTACCCCCAACTGTATCCACCCCGTAGTCTCTCCCCCCTCTCTGACTGTATTCTCCCCGCAGTGTCTCCCCCCTCTCTGACTGTATTCTCCCTGCAGTCTCTCCCCCATCTCCGACTGTATTCTCCCCACAGTCTCTCCCCCCTCTCCGACTGGATCCTCCCCCCTCTCCGACTGTATCCTCCCCGCAGTCTCTCCCCCTTTCCGACTGTATCCTCCCCACAGTCTCTACCCCCTCTCTGACTGTATTCTCCCCGCAGTGTCTCCCCCCTCTCTGACTGTATCCTCCCCACAGTCTCTACCCCCTCTCTGACTGTATTCTCCCCGCAGTGTCTCCCCCCTCTCTGACTGTATTCTCCCCGCAGTCTCTCCCCCCCCTGACTGTATCCTCTCCCCTTTCCGACTGTATTCTCCCCACAGTCTCTACCCCCAACTGTATCCTCCCTGCAGTCTCTCCCCCCCCGACTGTCTCCTCCCCGCGGTCTCTCCCCCCTCTCTGACTGTTTCCTCCCCACAGTGTCTTCACCCCCTCTGACTGTATCCTCCCCGCGGTCTCTCCTCCCTCTCCTTTGGACTGTGGGCGGCACGGTGGCACAGTGGTTAGCACTGCTGCCTCGCAGCGCCGGAGATCCGGGTTCAATTCCCGCCGCAGTCGACTGACTGTGTGGAGTTTGCACATTCTCCCCGTGTCTGTGTGGGTTTCCTCCGGGTGCTCCGGTTTCCTCCCACAGTCCAAAGATGTGCAGGTTAGGGTGGATTGGCCGTGCTAAATTGCGCGTAGTGTTAGGTAAGGGGGTAAATGTAGATGTAGGGGTATGGGTGGGTTACGCTTCGGAGGGGCGGTGTGGACTTGTTGGGCCGAAGGGCCTGTTTCCACACTGTAAGTAATCTAATCTAATCTAATCTCTCCGACTGTATCCTCCAAGCAGTCTCTCCCCCCTCTCCGACAGTATCCTCCCCACAGTCTCTCCCCCCTCTCCGACAGTATCCTCCCCACAGCCTCTCTGACTGTATTCTCCCCGCAGTGTCTCCCCCCTCTCAGACTGTATTCTCCCTGCAGTCTCTCCCCCATCTCCGACTGTATCCTCCCCGCAGTCCCCCCCGTCTCCGACTGTATTCTCCCTGCAGTCTCCCCCTCCGACTGTATCCTCCCCGCAGTCTCTCCCCCTCTCCGACTGTATCCTCCCCGCAGTCTCTCCCCCCTCCGACTGTATCCTCCCCACAGTCTCTCCCCACTCTCCGACTGTATCCTCCCCGCAGTCTCTCCCCCCTCTCTGACTGTATCCTCCCCGCAGTCTCTCCCCCCTCTCTGACTGTATTCTCCCCGCAGTGTCTCCCCCCTCTCTGACTGTATTCTCCCCGCAGTCTCTCACCCTCTCTGACTGTCTTCTCCCCGCAGTCTCACCCCCCTCTCTGACTGTACCCTCCCCGCAGTCTCTCCCCCCTCTCCGACTGTATCCTCCCCGCAGTCTTTCCCCCTCTCCGACTGTATCCTCCCCACAGTCTCTCCCCACTCTCCGACTGTATCCTCCCCGCAGTCTCTCCCCCCTCTCTGACTGTAATCTCCCCGCAGTCTCTCCCTCCTCTCTGACTGTACTCTCCCCGCAGTCTCTCCCCCCTCTCCGACTGTATCCTCCCCGCAGTCTCTCCCCTCTCTCCGACTGTATCCTCCCCGCAGTCTCTCCCCCCTCTCCGACTGTATCCTCCCCACAGTCTCTCCCCCCTTTCCGACTGTATCCTCCCCGCAGTCTGTCCCCGCCTCTGACGGTATCCTCCCCGCAGTCTCTCCCCCCCTCTGACTGCATCCTTTCCCCTTTCCGACTGTACTCTCCCCACAGTCTCTACCCCCAACTGTATCCACCCCGTCGTCTCTCCCCCCTCTCTGAGTGTATTCTCCCCGCAGTGTCTCCCCCCTCTCTGACTGTATTCTCCCCGCAGTCTCTCCCCCCTCTCTGACTGTATCCTCTCCACTTTCTGACTGTATTCTCCCCAGAGTCTCTACCCCCAACTGTATCCTCCCTGCAGTCTCTCCCCCCCCCTCCCCAACTGTATCCTCCCCGCGGTCTCTCCCCCGTCTCTGACTGTATCCTCTCCCCTTTCTGACTGTATCCTCCCCGCAGTCTCTACCCCCCCCCGACGGTATCCTCCCCGCGGTCTCTCCCCCCTCTCTGACTGTATCCTCCCCACAGTCTCTTCCCCCCCTCTGACTGTATCCTCCCCGCGGTCTCTCCCCCCTCTCTGACTATCTCCTCCCCACAGTCTCTCCCCCCTCTCCGACTGTATCCTCCAAGCAGTCTCTCCCCCCTCTCTGACTGTATTTTCCCCACAGTCTCTCCGACTGTATTCTCCCCGCAGTCTCTCGTCCGTCTCTGACTGTGTCCTTCCCACAGTCTCTCCCCCTTTCCGACTGTATCCTCCGCACAGTCTGTCCCCCCTCTCTGACTGTATCCTCCCCACAGTCTCTCCCCCCTTTCCGACTGTATTCTCCCTGCAATCTCCCCCAGACTGTATCCTCCCCTTGTCTCTCACCCCTCTCCGACTGTATCGTCCCCACAGCCTCTCCGACTGTATTCTCCCTGCAGTCTCTCCCCCCTCTCTGACTATATCCTCTCCCTTTCTGACTGTATTCTCCCCGCAGTGTCTCCCCCCTCTCTGACTGTATTCTCCATGCAGTCTCTCCCCCATCTCCAACTGTATTCTCCCCACAGTCTCTCCCCCCTCTCCGACTGTATCCTCCCCTTGTCTCTCCCCCATCTCCGACTGTATCTTCCCCACAGCCTCTCCGACTGTATTCTCCCTGCAGTCTCTCCCCCCTCTCTGACTATATCCTCTCCCTTTCTGACTGTATTCTCCCCGCAGTGTCTCCCCCCTCTCTGACTGTATTCTCCATGCAGTCTCTCCCCCATCTCCAACTGTATTCTCCCCACAGTCTCTCCCCCCTCTCCGACTGTATCCTCCCCGCAGTCCCCCCCATCCGACTGTATCCTCCCTGCAGTCTCCCCCCTCTCCGACTGTATCCTCCCTGCAGTCTCTCCCCCCTCTCTGACTGTATCCTCCCAGCAGTCTCCCCCCACTCTGACTGTATCCTCACCGCAGTCTCTCCCCCCTCTCCTACTGTATCCTCCCCACAGTCTCTCCCCCTCTCCGACTGTATCCTCCCCACAGTCTCTCCCCCTTTCCGACTGTATCCTCCCCACAGTCTCTCCCCCCATCTGACAGTATTCTCCCCGCAGTGTCTCCCCCCTCTCTGACTGTATTCTCCCCGCACTCTCTCCCCCTTTGACTGTATCCTCTCCCCTTTCTGATTGTACTCTCCCCACAGTCTCTACCCACAACTGTATCCACCCGTAGTCTCTCCCCCTTCTCTGAGTGTATTCTCCCCACAGTGTCTCCCCCCTCTCTGACTGTATTCTCCCCGCAGTCTCTCTCCCCTCTCTGACTGTATCCTCTCCCCTTTCCGACAGTTATCTCCCCACAGTCTCTACCCCCAACTGTATCCACCCCGTAGTCTCTCCCCCCTCTCTGACTGTATTCTCCCCGCAGTCTCTCCCCCTCTCTGACTGTATTCTCCCCGCAGTCTCTCCCCCATCTCCGACTGTATTCTCCCCACAGTCTCTCCCCTCTCTCCGACTGTATCCTCCCTGCAGTCCCCCCCTCCGACTGTATCCTCCCCGCAGTCTCTCCCCCTCTCCGACTGTATCCTCACACGCAGTCTCTCCAACCCCTCCGACTGTATCCTCCCCGCAGTCTCTCCCCCCCTCCGACTGTATCCTCCCCACAGTCTCTCCCCACTCTCCGACTGTTTCCTCCCCACAGTCTCTCCCCCCTCTCCGACTGTATCCTCCCCGCAGTCTCTCCCCCCTCTCCGACTGTATCCTCCCCGCAGTCTCTCCCCTCTCTCCGACTGTATCCTCCCCGCAGTCTCTCCCCCCTCTCCGACTGTATCCTCCCCACAGTCTCTCCCCCCTTTCCGACTGTATCCTCCCCGCAGTCTCTCCCCGCCTCTGACGGTATCCTCCCCGCAGTCTCCCCCCCCTCTGACTGTATCCTCTCCCCTTTCCGACTGTACTCTACCCCCAACTGTATCCACCCCGTAGTCTCACCCCCTCTTTGAGTGTATTCTCCCCGCAGTGTCTCCCCCCTCTCTGACTGTATTCTCCCCGCAGTCTCTTCCCCCTCTCTGACTGTATCCTCTCCCCTTTCCGACTGTATTCTCCCCACAGTCTCTACCCCGAACTGTATCCTCCCCGCAGTCTCTCCCCCCCCTGACTGTATCCTCCCCGCGGTCTCTCCCCCCTCTCTGACTGTATCCTCTCCCCTTTCCGACTGTATTCTCCCCACAGTCTCTACCCCCAACTGTATCCTCCCCGCAGTCTCTCACCCCCCGACTGTATCCTCCCCGCGGTCTCTCCCCCCTCTCTGACTGTATCCTCCCCACAGTCTCTTCCCCCCCTCTGACTGTATCCTCCCCACAGTCTCTTCCCCCCCTCTGACTGAATTCTCCCCACAGTCTCTCCCCCCTCTCTGACTGTATCCTCCCCACAGTCTCTTCCCCCCCTCTGACTGTATCCTCCCCACAGTCTCTTCCCCCCTCTGACTGTATTCTCCCCACAGTCTCTCCCCCCTCTCCGACTGTATCCTCCCACCTCTCCAACTGTATCCTCCCCGCAGTCTCTCCCCCTTTCCGACTGTATCCTCCCCACAGTCTCTACCCCCTCTCTGACTGTATTCTCCCCGCAGTGTCTCCCCCCTCTCTGACTGTATTCTCCCTGCAGTCTCTCCCCCATCTCTGACTGTATTCTCCCCACAGTCTCTCCCCCCTCTCCGACTTTATCCTCCCCGCAGTCCCCCCCATCCGACTGTATCCTCCCTGCAGTCTCCCCCCTCTCCGACTGTCTCCTCCCTGCAGTCTCTCCCCCCTCTCCGACTGTATCGTCCCAGCAGTCTCCCCCCTCTCTGACTGTATCCTCCTCGCAGTCTCTCCCCCCTCGCCTACTGTATCCTCCCCACAGTCTCTCCCCCTCTCCGACTGTATCCTCCCCACAGTCGCTCCCCCCTTTCCGACTGTATCCTCCAAGCAGTCTCTCCCCCATCTCTGACTGTATTTTCCCCACAGTCTCTCCGACTGTATTCTCCCCGCAGTCTCTCCCCCCTCTCTGACTGTGTCCTTCCCACAGTCTCTCCCCCTTTCCGACTGTATCCTCCAAGCAGTCTCTCCCCCTCTCTGACTGTATTTTCCCCACTGTCTCTCTGACTGTATTCTCCCCGCAGTCTCTCCCCCCTCTCTGACTGTGTCCTTCCCACAGTCTCTCCCGCTTTCCGACTGTATCCTCCCCACAGTCTCTTCCCCCTTTCCAACTGTATTCTCCCTGCAATCTCCCCCAGACTGTATCCTCCCCGTAGTCTCTCCCCCCTCTCCGACTGTATCCTCCCCACAGCCTCTCCGACTGTATTCTCCCTGCAGTCTCGCCCCCCTCTCTGACTATATCCTCTCCCCTTTCCGACTGTATTCTCCCCACAGTCTCTACCCCCAACTGTATCCACCCCGTAGTCTCTCCCCCCTCTCTGACTGTATTCTCCCTGCAGTCTCTCCCCCATCTCCGACTGTATTCTCCCCACAGTCTCTCCCCCCTCTCCGACTGTATCCTCCCCCCTCTCCGACTGTATTCTCCCTGCAGTCTCGCCCCCCTCTCTGACTATATCCTCTCCCCTTTCCGACTGTATTCTCCCCACAGTCTCTACCCCCAACTGTATCCACCCCGTAGTCTCTCCCCCCTCTCCGACTGTATTCTCCCTGCAGTCTCGCCCCCCTCTCTGACTATATCCTCTCCCCTTTCCGACTGTATCCTCCCCGCAGTATCTCCCCGCCTCTGACGGTATCCTCCCCGCAGTCTCTCCCCCCCTGACTGTATCCTCTCCCCTTTCCGACTGTACTCTCCCCACAGTCTTTACCCCCAACTGTATCCACCCCGTAGTCTCTCCCCCCTCTCTGAGTTTATTCTCCCCACAGTGTCTCCCCCCCTCTGACTGTATTCTCCCCGCAGTCTCTCCCCCCTCTCTGACTGTATCCTCTCCCCTTTCCGACTGTATTCTCCCCACAGTGTCTACCCCCAACTGTATCCACCCCGTAGTCTCTCCCCCCTCTCTGACTGTATTCTCCCCGCAGTGTCTCCCGCCTCTCTGACTGTATTCTCCCCGCAGTCTCTCACCCTCTCTGACTGTCTTCTCCCCGCAGTCTCTCCCCCCTCTCTGACTGTATTCTCCCCGCAGTCACTCCCCATCTCCGACTGTATTCTCCCCACAGTCTCTCCCCACTCTCCGACTGTATCCTCCCCGCAGTCTCTCCCCCCTCTCCGACTGTATCCTCCCCGCAGTCTCTCCCCCTCTCCGACTGTATCCTCCCCGCAGTCTCTCCCCCTCTCTGACTGTATTCTCCCCGCAGTCTCTCCCCCCTCTCTGACTGTATCCTCTCCCCTTTCCGACTGTATTCTCCCCACAGTGTCTACCCCCAACTGTATCCACCCCGTAGTCTCTCCCCCCTCTCTGACTGTATTCTCCCCGCAGTGTCTCCCGCCTCTCTGACTGTATTCTCCCCGCAGTCTCTCACCCTCTCTGACTGTCTTCTCCCCGCAGTCTCTCCCCCCTCTCTGACTGTATTCTCCCCGCAGTCACTCCCCATCTCCGACTGTATTCTCCCCACAGTCTCTCCCCACTCTCCGACTGTATCCTCCCCACAGTCTCTCCCCCCTCTCCGACTGTATCCTCCCCGCAGTCTTTCCCCCCTCTCCGACTGTATCCTCCCCACAGTCTCTCCCCACTCTCCGACTGTATCCTCCCCGCAGTCTCTCCCCCCTCTCCGACTGTATCCTCCCCGCAGTCTCTCCCCCCTCTCTGACTGTATTCTCCATGCAGTCTCTCCCTCCTCTCTGACTGTACTCTCCCCGCAGTCTCTCCCCCCTCTCCGACTGTATCCTCCCCGCAGTCTCTCCCCTCTCTCCGACTGTATCCTCCCCGCAGTCTCTCCCCCCTCTCCGACTGTATCCTCCCCACAGTCTCTCCCCCCTTTCCGTCTGTATCCTCCCCGCAGTCTCTCCCCGCCTATGACGGTATCCTCCCCGCAGTCTCTCCCCTCCTCTGACTGTATCCTCTCCCCTTGCCGACTGTACTCTCCCCACAGTCTCTACCCCCAACGGTATCGACACCGCAGTCTCTCCCCCCTCTCTGAGTGTATTCTCCCCACAGTCTCTCCCCACTCTCCGACTGTATCCTCCCCGCAGTCTCTCCCCCCTCTCCGACTGTATCCTCCCCGCAGTCTCTCCCCCTCTCTGACTGTATTCTCCCCGCAGTCTCTCCCCCCTCTCTGACTGTACTCTCCCCGCAGTCTCTCCCCCTCTCCGACTGTATACTCCCCGCAGTCTTTCCCCCCTCTCCGAATGTATCCTCCCCACAGTCTCTCCCCCTCTCCGACTGTATCCTCCCCGCAGTATCTCCCCACTCTCCGACTGTATCCTCCCCGCAGTCTCTCCCCCCTTTCTGACTGTATTCTCCCTGCAGTCTCTCCCTCCTCTCTGACTGTACTCTCCCTGCAGTCTCTCCCCCCTCTCTGACTGTATTCTCCCCGCAGTCTCTCCCCTCTCTCCGACTGTATCCTCCCCGCAGTCTCTCCCCCCTCTCCGACTGTATCCTCCCCACAGTCTCTCCCCCCTTTCCGACTGTATCCTCCCCGCAGTATCTCCCCGCCTCTGACGGTATCCTCCCCGCAGTCTCTCCCCCCCTGACTGTATCCTCTCCCCTTTCCGACTGTACTCTCCCCACAGTCTTTACCCCCAACTGTATCCACCCCGTAGTCTCTCCCCCCTCTCTGAGTTTATTCTCCCCACAGTGTCTCCCCCCCTCTGACTGTATTCTCCCCGCAGTCTCTCCCCCCTCTCTGACTGTATCCTCTCCCCTTTCCGACTGTATTCTCCCCACAGTGTCTACCCCCAACTGTATCCACCCCGTAGTCTCTCCCCCCTCTCTGACTGTATTCTCCCCGCAGTGTCTCCCGCCTCTCTGACTGTATTCTCCCCGCAGTCTCTCACCCTCTCTGACTGTCTTCTCCCCGCAGTCTCTCCCCCCTCTCTGACTGTATTCTCCCCGCAGTCACTCCCCATCTCCGACTGTATTCTCCCCACAGTCTCTCCCCACTCTCCGACTGTATCCTCCCCGCAGTCTCTCCCCCCTCTCCGACTGTATCCTCCCCGCAGTCTCTCCCCCTCTCCGACTGTATCCTCCCCGCAGTCTCTCCCCCTCTCTGACTGTATTCTCCCCGCAGTCTCTCCCCCCTCTCTGACTGTATCCTCTCCCCTTTCCGACTGTATTCTCCCCACAGTGTCTACCCCCAACTGTATCCACCCCGTAGTCTCTCCCCCCTCTCTGACTGTATTCTCCCCGCAGTGTCTCCCGCCTCTCTGACTGTATTCTCCCCGCAGTCTCTCACCCTCTCTGACTGTCTTCTCCCCGCAGTCTCTCCCCCCTCTCTGACTGTATTCTCCCCGCAGTCACTCCCCATCTCCGACTGTATTCTCCCCACAGTCTCTCCCCACTCTCCGACTGTATCCTCCCCACAGTCTCTCCCCCCTCTCCGACTGTATCCTCCCCGCAGTTTTTCCCCCCTCTCCGACTGTATCCTCCCCACAGTCTCTCCCCACTCTCCGACTGTATCCTCCCCGCAGTCTCTCCCCCCTCTCCGACTGTATCCTCCCCGCAGTCTCTCCCCCCTCTCTGACTGTATTCTCCATGCAGTCTCTCCCTCCTCTCTGACTGTACTCTCCCCGCAGTCTCTCCCCCCTCTCCGACTGTATCCTCCCCGCAGTCTCTCCCCTCTCTCCGACTGTATCCTCCCCGCAGTCTCTCCCCCCTCTCCGACTGTATCCTCCCCACAGTCTCTCCCCCCTTTCCGTCTGTATCCTCCCCGCAGTCTCTCCCCGCCTATGACGGTATCCTCCCCGCAGTCTCTCCCCTCCTCTGACTGTATCCTCTCCCCTTGCCGACTGTACACTCCCCACAGTCTCTACCCCCAACGGTATCGACACCGCAGTCTCTCCCCCCTCTCTGAGTGTATTCTCCCCGCAGTGTCTCCCCCCTCTCTGACTGTATTCTCCCCGCAGTGTCTCCCCCCTCTCTGACTGTATCCTCTCCCATTTCTGACTGTATTCTCCCCACAGTCTCTACCCCCAACTGTATCCTCCCCGCAGTCTCTCCCCCCCCCCCCGCCGACAGTATCCTCCCCGCGGTCTCTCCCCCGTCTCTGACTGTATCCTCTCCCCTTTCCGACTGTATTCTCCCCGCAGTCTCTCCCCCTCCGCGACTGTATCCTCCCCGCGGTCTCTCCCCCCTCTCTGACTGTATCCTCCCCACAGTCTCTTCCCCCCGTCCGACTGTATCCTCCCCACATTCTCTTCCCCCCCTCTGACTGTATCCTTCCCACGGTCTCTCCCGTATCTCCGACTGTATCCTCCCCACAGTCTCTCCCCTCTCTCCGACTGTATCCTCCCCGCAGCCCCCCCCTCCGACTGTATCCTCCCCGCAGTCTCTCCCCCCTCCGACTGTATCCTCCCCACAGTCTCTCCCCACTCTCCGACTGTATCCTCCCCGCAGTCTCTCCCCCCTCTCCAACTGTATCCTCCCCGCAGTCTCTCCCCCTCTCTGACTGTATTCTCCCCGCAGTCTCTCCCCCCTCTCTGACTGTACTCTCCCCGCAGTCTCTCCCCCTCTCCGACTGTATCCTCCCCGCAGTCTTTCCCCCCTCTCCGAATGTATCCTCCCCACAGTCTCTCCCCCTCTCCGACTGTATCCTCCCCGCAGTATCTCCCCACTCTCCGACTGTATCCTCCCCGCAGTCTCTCCCAACTCTCCGACTGTATCCTCCCCGCAGTCTCCCCCCCCCTGACTGTATTCTCCCTGCAGTCTCTCCCTCCTCTCTGACTGTACTCTCCCCGCAGTCTCTCCCCCCTCTCTGACTGTATTCTCCCCGCAGTCTCTCCCCTCTCTCCGACTGTATCCTCCCCGCAGTCTCTCCCCCCTCTCCGACTGTATCCTCCCCACAGTCTCTCCCCCCTTTCCGACTGTATCCTCCCCGCAGTATCTCCCCGCCTCTGACGGTATCCTCCCCGCAGTCTCTCCCCCCCCTGACTGTATCCTCTCCCCTTTCCGACTGTACTCTCCCCACAGTCTTTACCCCCAACTGTATCCACCCCGTAGTCTCTCCCCCCTCTCTGAGTTTATTCTCCCCACAGTGTCTCCCCCCCTCTGACTGTATTCTCCCCGCAGTCTCCCCCCCCTCTCTGACTGTATCCTCTCCCCTTTCCGACTGTATTCTCCCCACAGTGTCTACCCCCAACTGTATCCACCCCGTAGTCTCTCCCCCCTCTCTGACTGTATTCTCCCCGCAGTGTCTCCCGCCTCTCTGACTGTATTCTCCCCGCAGTCTCTCACCCTCTCTGACTGTCTTCTCCCCGCAGTCTCTCCCCCCTCTCTGACTGTCTTCTCCCCGCAGTCTCTCCCCCCTCTCCGACTGTATCCTCCCCGCAGTCTCTCCCCCTCTCTGACTGTATTCTCCCCGCAGTCTCTCCCCCCTCTGACTGTACTCTCCCCGCAGTCTCTCCCCCCTCTCTGACTGTACTCTCCCCGCAGTCTCTCCCCCTCTCCGACTGTATCCTCCCCGCAGTCTTTCCCCCCTCTCCGAATGTATCCTCCCCACAGTCTCTCCCCCTCTCCGACTGTATCCTCCCCGCAGTCTCTCCCCCCTCTCCGACTGTATCCTCCCCGCCGTCTCTCCCCCCTCTCTGACTGTATTCTCCCTGCAGTCTCTCCCTCCTCTCTGACTGTACTCTCCCCGCAGTCTCTCCCCCCTCTCCGACTGTATCCTCCCCGCAGTCTCTCCCCTCTCTCCGACTGTATCCTCCCCGCAGTCTCTCCCCCCTCTCCGACTGTATCCTCCCCACAGTCTCTCCCCCCTTTCCGACTGTATCCTCCCCGCAGTCTCTCCCCGCCTCTGACTGTATCCTCCCCGCAGTCTCTCCCCCCCTCCCCGACAGTATCCTCCCCGCGGTCTCTCCCCCGTCTCTGACTGTATCCTCTCCCCTTTCCGACAGTATTCTCCCCGCAGTCTCTCCCCCCCCCCGCGACTGTATCCTCCCCGCGGTCTCTCCCCCCTCTCTGACTGTATCCTCCCCACAGTCTCTTCCCCCCCTCTGACTGTATCCTCCCCACAGTCTCTTCCCCCCCTCTGACTGTATCCTTCCCACGGTCTCTCCCCCCTCTCTGACTATCTCCTCCCCACAGTCTCTCCCCCCTCTCCGACTGTATCCTCCAAGCAGTCTCTCCCCCCTCTCTGACTGTATTTTCCCCACAGTCTCTCCGACTGTATTCTCCCCGCAGTCTCTCCCCCCTCTCTGACTGTGTCCTTCCCACAGTCTCTCCCCCTTTCCGACTGTATCCTCCCCACAGTCTCTCCCCCCTCTCTGACTGTATCCTCCCCACAGTCTCTCCCCCTTTCCGACTGTATTCTCCCTGCAATCTCCCCCAGACTGTATCCTCCCCTTGTCTCTCCCCCCTCTCCGACTGTATCGTCCCCACAGCCTCTCCGACTGTATTCTCCCTGCAGTCTCTCCCCCATCTCTGACTATATCCTCTCCCCTTTCCGACTGTATTCTCCCCACAGTCTCTCCCCCCTCTCCGACTGTATCCTCCCCGCAGTCCCCCCCATCCGACTGTATCCTCCCTGCAGTCCCCCCCCTCTCCGACTGTATCCTCCCTGCAGTCTCTCCCCCCTCTCCGACTGTATCCTCCCAGCAGTCTCCCCCCACTCTGACTGTATCCTCCCCGCAGTCTCTCCCCCCTCTCTGACTGTATTTTCCCCACAGTCTCTCCCCCCTCTCCGACTGTATCCTCCCCACAGCCTCTCCGACTGTATTCTCCCTGCAGTCTCTCCCCCCTCTCTGACTATATCCTCTCCCCTTTCTGACTGTATTCTCCCCACAGTCTCTACCCCGAACTGTATCCACCCCGTAGTCTCTCCCCCTCTATGACTGTATTCTCCCCGCAGTGTCTCCCCCATCTCTGACTGTATTCTCCCCACAGTCTCTCCCCTCTCTCCGACTGTATCCTCCCCGCAGTCCCCCCCTCTCCGACTGTACCCTCCCTGCATTCTCTCACCCCACCGACTGTATCCTCCCCACAGTCTCTCCCCCCTCTCCGACTGTATCCTCCCCGCAGACTCTCCCCCCTCTCTGAATGTATTCTCCCCGCAGTCTCTCCCCCCTCTCTGACTGTACTCTCCCCGCAGTCTCTCCCCCCTCTCCGACTGTATCCTCCCCGCAGTCCCCCCCTCACCGACTGTATCCTCCCTGCAGTCTCTCCCCCCTGTCCGACTGTATCCTCCCCGCAGTCTCTCCCCCTCTCCGACTGTATCCTCCCCGCAGTCTCTCCCTCCTCTCCGACTGTATCCTCCCCGCAGTCTCTCGCCCCCTCCGACTGTATCCTCCCCACAGTCTCTCCCCCCTCTCCGACTGCATCCTCCCCGCAGTCTCTCCCCCCTCTCCGACTGTATCCTCCCCGCAGTGTCTCCCCCCTCTCTGACTGTATTCTCCCTGCAGTCTCTCCCCCATCTCCGACTGTATTCTCCCCACAGTCTCTCCCCCCACTCCGACTGTATCCTCCCCGCAGTCCCCCCCCTCTCTGACTGTATCCTCCCCGCAGTCTCTCCCCCCTCTCCTACTGTATCCTCCCCACAGTCCCCCCCTATCCGACTGTCTCCTCCCTGCAGTCTCTCCCCCCTCTCTGACTGTATCCTCCCCGCAGTCTCCCCCCTCTCTGACTGTATCCTCCCCGCAGTCTCTCCCCCCTCTCCTACTGTATCCTCCCCACAGTCTCTCCCCCTCTCCGACTGTATCCTCCCCACAGTCTCTCCCCCTTTCCGACTGTATCCTCCCCACAGTCTCTCCCCCCTCTCTGACAGTATTCTCCCTGCAGTCTCTCCCCCCTCTGACTGTATCCTCTCCCCTTTCCGACTGTACTCTCCCCACAGTCTCTACCCACAACTGTATCCACCCCGTAGTCTCTCCCCCCTCTCTGAGTGTATTCTCCCCGCAGTCTCTCCCCCCTCTCTGACTGTATTCTCCCCGCAATGTCTCCCCCCTCTCTGACTGTATTCTCCCCGCAGTCTCTCCCCCTCTCTGACTGTATTCTCCCCGCAGTCTCTCCCCCCTCTCTGACTGTATTCTCCCCGCAGTCCCCCCCTCTCCGACTATATCCTCCCTGCAGTCTCCCCCCCTCTCCGACTGTATCCTCCCTGCAGTCTCTCCCCCCTCTCCGACTGTACCTCCCCGCAGTCTCCCCCCCTCCGACTGTATCCTCCCCGCAGTCTCTCCCCCCTCTCCTACTGTATCCTCCCCACAGTCTCTCCCCCTCTCCGACTGTATCCTCCCCACAGTCTCTCACCCCTCTCTGACTGTATCCTCCCCGCAGTCCCCCCCTCACCGACTGTATCCTCCCTGCAGTCTCTCCCCCCTGTCCGACTGTATCCTCCCCGCAGTCTCTCCCCCTCTCTGACTGTATTCTCCCCGCAGTCTCTCCCCCCTCTCCGACTGTATCCTCCCCGCAGTCTCTCCCCCTCTCTGACTGTATTCTCCCCGCAGTCTCTCCCCCCTCTGACTGTACTCTCCCCGCAGTCTCTCCCCCCTCTCTGACTGTACTCTCCCCGCAGTCTCTCCCCCTCTCCGACTGTATCCTCCCCGCAGTCTTTCCCCCCTCTCCGAATGTATCCTCCCCACAGTCTCTCCCCCTCTCCGACTGTATCCTCCCCGCAGTCTCTCCCCCCTCTCCGACTGTATCCTCCCCGCCGTCTCTCCCCCCTCTCTGACTGTATTCTCCCTGCAGTCTCTCCCTCCTCTCTGACTGTACTCTCCCCGCAGTCTCTCCCCCCTCTCCGACTGTATCCTCCCCGCAGTCTCTCCCCTCTCTCCGACTGTATCCTCCCCGCAGTCTCTCCCCCCTCTCCGACTGTATCCTCCCCACAGTCTCTCCCCCCTTTCCGACTGTATCCTCCCCGCAGTCTCTCCCCGCCTCTGACTGTATCCTCCCCGCAGTCTCTCCCCCCCTCCCCGACAGTATCCTCCCCGCGGTCTCTCCCCCGTCTCTGACTGTATCCTCTCCCCTTTCCGACAGTATTCTCCCCGCAGTCTCTCCCCCCCCCCGCGACTGTATCCTCCCCGCGGTCTCTCCCCCCTCTCTGACTGTATCCTCCCCACAGTCTCTTCCCCCCCTCTGACTGTATCCTCCCCACAGTCTCTTCCCCCCCTCTGACTGTATCCTTCCCACGGTCTCTCCCCCCTCTCTGACTATCTCCTCCCCACAGTCTCTCCCCCCTCTCCGACTGTATCCTCCAAGCAGTCTCTCCCCCCTCTCTGACTGTATTTTCCCCACAGTCTCTCCGACTGTATTCTCCCCGCAGTCTCTCCCCCCTCTCTGACTGTGTCCTTCCCACAGTCTCTCCCCCTTTCCGACTGTATCCTCCCCACAGTCTCTCCCCCCTCTCTGACTGTATCCTCCCCACAGTCTCTCCCCCTTTCCGACTGTATTCTCCCTGCAATCTCCCCCAGACTGTATCCTCCCCTTGTCTCTCCCCCCTCTCCGACTGTATCGTCCCCACAGCCTCTCCGACTGTATTCTCCCTGCAGTCTCTCCCCCATCTCTGACTATATCCTCTCCCCTTTCCGACTGTATTCTCCCCACAGTCTCTCCCCCCTCTCCGACTGTATCCTCCCCGCAGTCCCCCCCATCCGACTGTATCCTCCCTGCAGTCCCCCCCCTCTCCGACTGTATCCTCCCTGCAGTCTCTCCCCCCTCTCCGACTGTATCCTCCCAGCAGTCTCCCCCCACTCTGACTGTATCCTCCCCGCAGTCTCTCCCCCCTCTCTGACTGTATTTTCCCCACAGTCTCTCCCCCCTCTCCGACTGTATCCTCCCCACAGCCTCTCCGACTGTATTCTCCCTGCAGTCTCTCCCCCCTCTCTGACTATATCCTCTCCCCTTTCTGACTGTATTCTCCCCACAGTCTCTACCCCGAACTGTATCCACCCCGTAGTCTCTCCCCCTCTATGACTGTATTCTCCCCGCAGTGTCTCCCCCATCTCTGACTGTATTCTCCCCACAGTCTCTCCCCTCTCTCCGACTGTATCCTCCCCGCAGTCCCCCCCTCTCCGACTGTACCCTCCCTGCATTCTCTCACCCCACCGACTGTATCCTCCCCACAGTCTCTCCCCCCTCTCCGACTGTATCCTCCCCGCAGACTCTCCCCCCTCTCTGAATGTATTCTCCCCGCAGTCTCTCCCCCCTCTCTGACTGTACTCTCCCCGCAGTCTCTCCCCCCTCTCCGACTGTATCCTCCCCGCAGTCCCCCCCTCACCGACTGTATCCTCCCTGCAGTCTCTCCCCCCTGTCCGACTGTATCCTCCCCGCAGTCTCTCCCCCTCTCCGACTGTATCCTCCCCGCAGTCTCTCCCTCCTCTCCGACTGTATCCTCCCCGCAGTCTCTCGCCCCCTCCGACTGTATCCTCCCCACAGTCTCTCCCCCCTCTCCGACTGCATCCTCCCCGCAGTCTCTCCCCCCTCTCCGACTGTATCCTCCCCGCAGTGTCTCCCCCCTCTCTGACTGTATTCTCCCTGCAGTCTCTCCCCCATCTCCGACTGTATTCTCCCCACAGTCTCTCCCCCCACTCCGACTGTATCCTCCCCGCAGTCCCCCCCCTCTCTGACTGTATCCTCCCCGCAGTCTCTCCCCCCTCTCCTACTGTATCCTCCCCACAGTCCCCCCCTATCCGACTGTCTCCTCCCTGCAGTCTCTCCCCCCTCTCTGACTGTATCCTCCCCGCAGTCTCCCCCCTCTCTGACTGTATCCTCCCCGCAGTCTCTCCCCCCTCTCCTACTGTATCCTCCCCACAGTCTCTCCCCCTCTCCGACTGTATCCTCCCCACAGTCTCTCCCCCTTTCCGACTGTATCCTCCCCACAGTCTCTCCCCCCTCTCTGACAGTATTCTCCCTGCAGTCTCTCCCCCCTCTGACTGTATCCTCTCCCCTTTCCGACTGTACTCTCCCCACAGTCTCTACCCACAACTGTATCCACCCCGTAGTCTCTCCCCCCTCTCTGAGTGTATTCTCCCCGCAGTCTCTCCCCCCTCTCTGACTGTATTCTCCCCGCAATGTCTCCCCCCTCTCTGACTGTATTCTCCCCGCAGTCTCTCCCCCTCTCTGACTGTATTCTCCCCGCAGTCTCTCCCCCCTCTCTGACTGTATTCTCCCCGCAGTCCCCCCCTCTCCGACTATATCCTCCCTGCAGTCTCCCCCCCTCTCCGACTGTATCCTCCCTGCAGTCTCTCCCCCCTCTCCGACTGTACCTCCCCGCAGTCTCCCCCCCTCCGACTGTATCCTCCCCGCAGTCTCTCCCCCCTCTCCTACTGTATCCTCCCCACAGTCTCTCCCCCTCTCCGACTGTATCCTCCCCACAGTCTCTCACCCCTCTCTGACTGTATCCTCCCCGCAGTCCCCCCCTCACCGACTGTATCCTCCCTGCAGTCTCTCCCCCCTGTCCGACTGTATCCTCCCCGCAGTCTCTCCCCCTCTCTGACTGTATTCTCCCCGCAGTCTCTCCCCCCTCTCCGACTGTATCCTCCCCGCAGTCTCTCCCCCTCTCTGACTGTATTCTCCCCGCAGTCTCTCCCCCCTCTGACTGTACTCTCCCCGCAGTCTCTCCCCCCTCTCTGACTGTACTCTCCCCGCAGTCTCTCCCCCTCTCCGACTGTATCCTCCCCGCAGTCTTTCCCCCCTCTCCGAATGTATCCTCCCCACAGTCTCTCCCCCTCTCCGACTGTATCCTCCCCACAGTCTCTCCCCCCTCTCCGACTGTATCCTCCCCGCAGTCTCTCCCCCCTCTCTGACTGTATTCTCCCTGCAGTCTCTCCCTCCTCTCTGACTGTACTCTCCCCGCAGTCTCTCCCCCCTCTCCGACTGTATCCTCCCCGCAGTCTCTCCCCTCTCTCCGACTGTATCCTCCCCGCAGTCTCTCCCCCCTCTCCGACTGTATCCTCCCCACAGTCTCTCCCCCCTTTCCGACTGTATCCTCCCCGCAGTCTCTCCCCGCCTCTGACTGTATCCTCCCCGCAGTCTCTCCCCCCCTCCCCGACAGTATCCTCCCCGCGGTCTCTCCCCCGTCTCTGACTGTATCCTCTCCCCTTTCCGACAGTATTCTCCCCGCAGTCTCTCCCCCCCCCCGCGACTGTATCCTCCCCGCGGTCTCTCCCCCCTCTCTGACTGTATCCTCCCCACAGTCTCTTCCCCCCCTCTGACTGTATCCTCCCCACAGTCTCTTCCCCCCCTCTGACTGTATCCTTCCCACGGTCTCTCCCCCCTCTCTGACTATCTCCTCCCCACAGTCTCTCCCCCCTCTCCGACTGTATCCTCCAAGCAGTCTCTCCCCCCTCTCTGACTGTATTTTCCCCACAGTCTCTCCGACTGTATTCTCCCCGCAGTCTCTCCCCCCTCTCTGACTGTGTCCTTCCCACAGTCTCTCCCCCTTTCCGACTGTATCCTCCCCACAGTCTCTCCCCCCTCTCTGACTGTATCCTCCCCACAGTCTCTCCCCCTTTCCGACTGTATTCTCCCTGCAATCTCCCCCAGACTGTATCCTCCCCTTGTCTCTCCCCCCTCTCCGACTGTATCGTCCCCACAGCCTCTCCGACTGTATTCTCCCTGCAGTCTCTCCCCCATCTCTGACTACATCCTCTCCCCTTTCCGACTGTATTCTCCCCACAGTCTCTCCCCCCTCTCCGACTGTATCCTCCCCGCAGTCCCCCCCATCCGACTGTATCCTCCCTGCAGTCCCCCCCCTCTCCGACTGTATCCTCCCTGCAGTTTCTCCCCCCTCTCCGACTGTATCCTCCCAGCAGTCTCCCCCCACTCTGACTGTATCCTCCCCGCAGTCTCTCCCCCCTCTCTGACTGTATTTTCCCCACAGTCTCTCCCCCCTCTCCGACTGTATCCTCCCCACAGCCTCTCCGACTGTATTCTCCCTGCAGTCTCTCCCCCCTCTCTGACTATATCCTCTCCCCTTTCTGACTGTATTCTCCCCACAGTCTCTACCCCGAACTGTATCCACCCCGTAGTCTCTCCCCCTCTATGACTGTATTCTCCCCGCAGTGTCTCCCCCATCTCTGACTGTATTCTCCCCACAGTCTCTCCCCTCTCTCCGACTGTATCCTCCCCGCAGTCCCCCCCTCTCCGACTGTACCCTCCCTGCATTCTCTCACCCCACCGACTGTATCCTCCCCACAGTCTCTCCCCCCTCTCCGACTGTATCCTCCCCGCAGACTCTCCCCCCTCTCTGAATGTATTCTCCCCGCAGTCTCTCCCCCCTCTCTGACTGTACTCTCCCCGCAGTCTCTCCCCCCTCTCCGACTGTATCCTCCCCGCAGTCCCCCCCTCACCGACTGTATCCTCCCTGCAGTCTCTCCCCCCTGTCCGACTGTATCCTCCCCGCAGTCTCTCCCCCTCTCCGACTGTATCCTCCCCGCAGTCTCTCCCTCCTCTCCGACTGTATCCTCCCCGCAGTCTCTCGCCCCCTCCGACTGTATCCTCCCCACAGTCTCTCCCCCCTCTCCGACTGCATCCTCCCCGCAGTCTCTCCCCCCTCTCCGACTGTATCCTCCCCGCAGTGTCTCCCCCCTCTCTGACTGTATTCTCCCTGCAGTCTCTCCCCCATCTCCGACTGTATTCTCCCCACAGTCTCTCCCCCCACTCCGACTGTATCCTCCCCGCAGTCCCCCCCCTCTCTGACTGTATCCTCCCCGCAGTCTCTCCCCCCTCTCCTACTGTATCCTCCCCACAGTCCCCCCCTATCCGACTGTCTCCTCCCTGCAGTCTCTCCCCCCTCTCTGACTGTATCCTCCCCGCAGTCTCCCCCCTCTCTGACTGTATCCTCCCCGCAGTCTCTCCCCCCTCTCCTACTGTATCCTCCCCACAGTCTCTCCCCCTCTCCGACTGTATCCTCCCCACAGTCTCTCCCCCTTTCCGACTGTATCCTCCCCACAGTCTCTCCCCCCTCTCTGACAGTATTCTCCCTGCAGTCTCTCCCCCCTCTGACTGTATCCTCTCCCCTTTCCGACTGTACTCTCCCCACAGTCTCTACCCACAACTGTATCCACCCCGTAGTCTCTCCCCCCTCTCTGAGTGTATTCTCCCCGCAGTCTCTCCCCCCTCTCTGACTGTATTCTCCCCGCAATGTCTCCCCCCTCTCTGACTGTATTCTCCCCGCAGTCTCTCCCCCTCTCTGACTGTATTCTCCCCGCAGTCTCTCCCCCCTCTCTGACTGTATTCTCCCCGCAGTCCCCCCCTCTCCGACTATATCCTCCCCGCAGTCTCCCCCCCTCCGACTGTATCCTCCCCGCAGTCTCTCCCCCCTCTCCTACTGTATCCTCCCCACAGTCTCTCCCCCTCTCCGACTGTATCCTCCCCACAGTCTCTCACCCCTTTCTGACTGTATTCTCCCCGCAGTGTCTCCCCCCTCTCTGACTGTATTCTCCCCACAGTCTCTTCACCCCCTCTGACTGTATCCTCCCCGCGGTCTCTCCCCCCTCTCTGACTGTATCCTCCCCGCAGTCTCACCCCCCTCTCCGACTGTATCCTCCAAGCAGTCTCTCCCCCTCTCTGACTGTATTTTCCCCACAGTCTCTCCGACTGTATTGTCCCCACAGTCTCTCCCCCCTCTCTGACTGTGTCCTTCCCACAGTCTCTCCCCCTTTCCGACTGTATCCTCCCCACAGTCTCTCACCCCTCTCTGACTGTATTTTCCCCACAGTCTCTCCGACTGTATTCTCCCCGCAGTCTCTCCCCCCTCTCTGACTGTGTCCTTCCCACAGTCTCTCCCCCTTTCCGACTGTATCCTCCCCACAGTCTCTCCCCCCTCTCTGACTGTATCCTCCCCACAGTCTCTCCCCCCTTTCCGACTGTATTCTCCCTGCAATCTCCCCCAGACTGTATCCACCCCATAGTCTCTCCCCCCTCTCCGACTGTATCCTCCCCACAGCCTCACCGACTGTATTCTCCCTGCAGTCTCTCCCCCCTCTCTGACTATATCCTCTCCCCTTTCCGACTGTATTCTCCCCACAGTCTCTACCCCCAACTGTATCCACCCCGTAGTCTCTCCCCCCTCTCTGACTGTATTCTCCCCGCAGTGTCTCCCCCCTCTCTGACTGTATTCTCCCTGCATTCTCTCCCCCATCTCCGACTGTATTCTCCCCACAGTCTCTCCCCCCTCTCCGACTGGATCCTCCCCCCTCTCCGACTGTATCCTCCCCGCAGTCTCTCCCCCTTTCCGACTGTATCCTCCCCACAGTCTCTACCCCCTCTCTGACTGTATTCTCCCCGCAGTGTCTCCCCCCTCTCTGACTGTATCCTCCCCACAGTCTCTACCCCCTCTCTGACTGTATTCTCCCCGCAGTGTCTCCCCCCTCTCTGACTGTATTCTCCCCGCAGTCTCTCCCCCCCCTGACTGTATCCTCTCCCCTTTCCGACTGTATTCTCCCCACAGTCTCTACCCCCAACTGTATCCTCCCTGCAGTCTCTCCCCCCCCGACTGTCTCCTCCCCGCGGTCTCTCCCCCCTCTCTGACTGTTTCCTCCCCACAGTGTCTTCACCCCCTCTGACTGTATCCTCCCCGCGGTCTCTCCTCCCTCTCCTTTGGACTGTGGGCGGCACGGTGGCACAGTGGTTAGCACTGCTGCCTCGCAGCGCCGGAGATCCGGGTTCAATTCCCGCCGCAGTCGACTGACTGTGTGGAGTTTGCACATTCTCCCCGTGTCTGTGTGGGTTTCCTCCGGGTGCTCCGGTTTCCTCCCACAGTCCAAAGATGTGCAGGTTAGGGTGGATTGGCCGTGCTAAATTGCGCGTAGTGTTAGGTAAGGGGGTAAATGTAGATGTAGGGGTATGGGTGGGTTACGCTTCGGCGGGGCGGTGTGGACTTGTTGGGCCGAAGGGCCTGTTTCCACACTGTAAGTAATCTAATCTAATCTAATCTCTCCGACTGTATCCTCCAAGCAGTCTCTCCCCCCTCTCCGACAGTATCCTCCCCACAGTCTCTCCCCCCTCTCCGACAGTATCCTCCCCACAGCCTCTCTGACTGTATTCTCCCCGCAGTCTCTCCCCCCTCTCTGACTATATCCTCTCCCCTTTCCGACTGTATTCTCCCCACAGTCTCTACCCCCAACTGTATCCACCCGTAGTCTCTCCCCCCTCTCTGACTGTATTCTCCCCGCAGTGTCTCCCCCCTCTCTGACTGTATTCTCCCTGCAGTCTCTCCCCCATCTCCGACTGTATCCTCCCCGCAGTCCCCCCCGTCTCCGACTGTATTCTCCCTGCAGTCTCCCCCTCCGACTGTATCCTCCCCGCAGTCTCTCCCCCTCTCCGACTGTATCCTCCCCGCAGTCTCTCCCCCCTCCGACTGTATCCTCCCCACAGTCTCTCCCCACTCTCCGACTGTATCCTCCCCGCAGTCTCTCCCCCCTCTCCGACTGTATCCTCCCAGCAGTCTCTCCCCCCTCTCTGACTGTATTCTCCCCGCAGTGTCTCCCCCCTCTCTGACTGTATTCTCCCCGCAGTCTCTCACCCTCTCTGACTGTCTTCTCCCCGCAGTCTCACCCCCCTCTCTGACTGTACCCTCCCCGCAGTCTCTCCCCCCTCTCCGACTGTATCCTCCCCGCAGTCTTTCCCCCTCTCCGACTGTATCCTCCCCACAGTCTCTCCCCACTCTCCGACTGTATCCTCCCCGCAGTCTCTCCCCCCTCTCTGACTGTAATCTCCCGCAGTCTCTCCCTCCTCTCTGACTGTACTCTCCCCGCAGTCTCTCCCCCTCTCCGACTGTATCCTCCCCGCAGTCTCTCCCCTCTCTCCGACTGTATCCTCCCCGCAGTCTCTCCCCCCTCTCCGACTGTATCCTCCCCACAGTCTCTCCCCCCTTTCCGACTGTATCCTCCCCGCAGTCTGTCCCCGCCTCTGACGGTATCCTCCCCGCAGTCTCTCCCCCCCTCTGACTGCATCCTTTCCCTTTCCGACTGTACTCTCCCCACAGTCTCTACCCCCAACTGTATCCACCCCGTCGTCTCTCCCCCCTCTCTGAGTGTATTCTCCCCGCAGTGTCTCCCCCCTCTCTGACTGTATTCTCCCCGCAGTCTCTCCCCCCTCTCTGACTGTATCCTCTCCACTTTCTGACTGTATTCTCCCCAGAGTCTCTACCCCCAACTGTATCCTCCCTGCAGTCTCTCCCCCCCCTCCCCAACTGTATCCTCCCCGCGGTCTCTCCCCCGTCTCTGACTGTATCCTCTCCCCTTTCTGACTGTATCCTCCCCGCAGTCTCTACCCCCCCCCGACTGTATCCTCCCCGCGGTCTCTCCCCCCTCTCTGACTGTATCCTCCCCACAGTCTCTTCCCCCCCTCTGACTGTATCCTCCCCGCGGTCTCTCCCCCCTCTCTGACTATCTCCTCCCCACAGTCTCTCCCCCCTCTCCGACTGTATCCTCCAAGCAGTCTCTCCCCCCTCTCTGACTGTATTTTCCCCACAGTCTCTCCGACTGTATTCTCCCCGCAGTCTCTCGTCCGTCTCTGACTGTGTCCTTCCCACAGTCTCTCCCCCTTTCCGACTGTATCCTCCGCACAGTCTGTCCCCCCTCTCTGACTGTATCCTCCCCACAGTCTCTCCCCCCTTTCCGACTGTATTCTCCCTGCAATCTCCCCAGACTGTATCCTCCCCTTGTCTCTCACCCCTCTCCGACTGTATCGTCCCCACAGCCTCTCCGACTGTATTCTCCCTGCAGTCTCTCCCCCCTCTCTGACTATATCCTCTCCCTTTCTGACTGTATTCTCCCGCAGTGTCTCCCCCCTCTCTGACTGTATTCTCCATGCAGTCTCTCCCCCATCTCC